>NC_133028.1:22181125-22336000 GCF_048771995.1 Taeniopygia guttata | reverse complement strand
ACTGGAGGTTTGCTTGACAAAACCAGTGGTCTGTGCCTTACCATGCAGGACCATATTCTTTGTGCTGGTTTGCATATATGTATTAGATCTGAAATAATTGCAGTTCCCATACTTATTCCACAAATTCCAAATTCCAAAATGCATGCTTTTGTAACTTCAATCAATAATAGAGTTGTTTTCATTATTTGCATGTTGTGCTCTGGTGATCATAAAATGAGAAAGATGCTTCAGTTCAAGGAGAGGGAGTGGAAAGAAGGACAGATCAGAAGTTGTAAGAGTTGAAGGAAAAGAAAGAACTGTTAAGTCTTTTTCTTCAAGCAGAAAATGATTTATAAATATTTACTAGAAGGATTCATAACAGATTTAAATGAACTTTCACAATCTTAACAAAGTCAGCACTTACCAAGAAGACGGGCAGTCCCCATTTCTATCCAATTTAAGCCTACTGACAGTAGTGGCTGTGTTTCTCACTTACCTGTTGTGAAAATTTGGGGCACAAAACTTTCTGCTCTGTTTCTTCTAGGGGTTTGAAAAATCACAGAATGAAGCAATTAACAAAAGTAACTCCAGACTGCCTCTGAGCTGTGGGAAGACCTCAAGACTCCCCTCCACCTCACCTTTGAGCTCTTTTTCCAAATTGCTGCTAAAGCTGCAAAGAGGCTAAAAGGCTGAAATTAAGGGACTGTCTCTTTTTAGAAAATGTAATATGTTGTAAATAGTGCTCTGCATTGTTGACACTCTTTTAAGCACTATTGGGGGGC
Organism: Taeniopygia guttata; assembly: GCF_048771995.1. Classification (NCBI taxonomy): domain Eukaryota; kingdom Metazoa; phylum Chordata; class Aves; order Passeriformes; family Estrildidae; genus Taeniopygia; species Taeniopygia guttata. The sequence continues at coordinate 22,335,239 of NC_133028.1, read as the reverse complement.
AATGCTTTGGACCCATTTGTCTCCCTTGAAATGAAATTATTGGTAGCATTAGCTGATAATTTATTCTAAGCAACATCAATTGCTGAAAATGACAACATTCCAGAAGGCTTATTTAAAATATAGTGTATTGTGTAATTCTTTTTATTTGTCTGTTGCACAATCTATTTGCTGATACTCATTTCTTTCCCTCCCTCTCTCTCCCCTAGGCTATCAAACAAAGCTGCCCAACCTTACACTCATCCATCATCCTTGAGTTATTAAGAGAGTAGCTGCAGAACATTTACAAGTGCATAGGATGGATTGCTGGCTGCTTTTCAAGAACACAGTCAGTGCTACAAAAACTTTGCAAGATGGCAAATTTTCTCATGTTTCCTGTTCCTTGCTCTGCTAGAACCTGCTAGAAGGAATAGTTTCTTGAATTTAGGGTTACTAGTCTGGGTTGATGCCAAAGCTGTTACTCATTCATGTCTAGTACCAGATTCTTATTTTATCTGAATAAAATATTTATTTTTTTGGTAACTGTGTGTTAAAGAGGTATTGGGCTATATTAGAAGGAAGGAAGAAAGGGGTCAGGATATGGAGGGCAAGTGTTATAAGACTTTCTCAAGGTTACGCTTAGAAAAATTAATGCACAAAAGTAGAGGTTAAGAGATTTTAGGTGTTCACATGAGGAGTGGAACTAAATGGAGATCAAATGGATCATACTGCATGATGACTTCTTAGTGATGATAAGAGAGAGGCTGGGATGGAGTGGAGTTGCCATGTAATAATCTAAGACTCTGATCAACACATTGAAGAGCTGGGAAACACGGTGCAAAGGCTGCATGCAGGCCAGCACTGAACCAAACACGATGTAGCCCTGAGCTCTGTGCCAGCTGAACATGATTATTTGGCCTTGCAGTCCCACTTGGCATATCTGCACATTTGCTGTGCTATGTGGACTTGCCAAATCAACTCAGTGCTAGCTTGGGGATCTCTGTATCATGTTCTCTGCAATTTAAATGTACCCTTGAAAACAAAGCTAATCTGTTTGGCTTCTAGAGGGGAGAATGCTTCCTGACTAGCCAGCATTGGTCTAATTAAGTGAGACTATTGAAGACCAAAACTTGTCAGTCTGTACAGTGACTTTGCAGGCAGCAATATCTTGGCAGACACTGACAAGCTGCTCCATCTGAGCATCCTATATTCTGCTCTGTGAAAAGCTCCAGGCTTTTCTTTGCTTTTTGCGATACTTGCAAATCCAGAGATCAGCAAACAGTTAAGAAGTTGTTCCCAAGGATGCAGTCAATGGTCAGGAGCTGCCACTGGGCACAGGACAGTGTGGAGAGAGGTTTTGGAGTCAGAGAAGCAGCCATCAGTCAGCCTTTGTGGGAGGCAGATAGACAAACTTATATAGATAACTATTTTGTTGTGGGGCCTTTTCGACTGTCTTGCCTTTGTTTTGAGAAGATCAGGCTCTGCTTTAGCAAGGCTGCTTGCTGATGGACACCACTATGCTGTTTGAGGCAGAAGAACTGAAGTTTAGTCAGGACTGTGAGATAATTACATCTGACTGCAGGGAAGTGGAGACTGGGAGAGTCATGGGGCTCTGTGGCAGGAGACTTGGAAACTGGGAGCTTGGCACCAGGAAGGGAGGCATCTGATGGGATCAGGAATGTAATTTACACAATTAAAATTTATAAACTTGCATTTTTAAATTTTTTTCTGTGCCAGAACAACCATTAGCCACAAGCTTTTGTTTATCATGTCCAGTAAATTTGGCCTGTCAGAGGGCATCTAGTATCAGGAAAAGTTGAATAGTTTTGCTACTAAAACATGAGTAATTTTCAACAGCTTCACATTGTGAGTTGCCACGCAATAACAACACTGCTTGGTGACTCCACCCTGCTTGCACAGCAGTTATCTGGCTTTTACCACTCTACTTCATGTTTTGAAGGACCTCAGCAACCACAGCATAGAACAGTGTTAAGGGAGCATTTGCCAAAGTTGTTTTTTGTGAAAAAATATCACAAATTGAGCCACAGTGACATGAAACACTGAGAATAAATTTCCAGTGATAAATTCTTCTACACGGGAGGGAAGCTGAACTGTGTAGAAGGAAAAATCTGATGGTTCCTCCCCCTATAGCTGCACCCTTCTGCTCCCTTTTGTTATTTTGTTGCATATCTTCCCTCTGACTTTTCTTCTTACTGTATATTGCTGTGATGTACATCACAGCTGCTACCACCCAGCCTTAGCAATTCCTTGCCTAACATTTTGGTTCTCCTCCTCCTCTTCCTCTCAGTGACTTTTATTTTCATCCAGAGACCCCATCTCACTAATTTGGCTTCCCTCTCCATTCTGGTGTGGCCTTCACCTCTAGCTCAACAGTTTCAACAAAATCCCTGGTTATCAACCTGATATTCAACAAGCACATTTTGCTTCTCCTTGCTTAAGTCTCCTCCAGTACAAGTTTTAACCTTTGCTTTACTATTTACTATTTTACTATTTGGTTCTTCCATTACTCTCAGGCCATGAATTCCCTCAAAGCTTTCATAGTACTTGATCTAAGTCTTCAGCTATTGTCGTGGAGTTTCTGTGTTGCACTGACACCCTGAGTGCTGACTATAACCCTGACCATAATCTAAGGAAGAATGTGTCCACATGAAGCACTGAATGTTCATAGAAGTTTACCCTGATTTTAGAGACAATTTCCAGTCTCTGGCTGGCACATCTAATTAAAAGAAAAATCAAGTACCGGTTGCTTTCAAATTTGTCTTCTACAGATTGTTTCAGTTTATCCCTAAGCAAAACATTCCTGTCTTTTTCTTTACAATACTCTGGAAGTAAACCTATTGGATTATCCTGCTCACGCTTTGATTCCTAGGGCAAATTATCTGTGCAGGCAGTCCAAAAAAAGTCTGCCCTCCTAGGTTAGCTCAGGGACCAGCTTCTTAGACTTCACTTTTTTGCACTCTTCCCTTGTCAGGTTCTTTGTCACTCAGCTTCATGCTATCATCACCCACACAACAGCTAGTGGCAAGATCACAGTAAAATTTATACAACTGCTTTCTTACAAATTACCCTTTATGCTTGCCTCAGTAGCAGTTCCACATACCAGTGCCTAGAAAGGCTGTGAGGCTTATTTTTTTCAGGACAAGACATGCCAGGCCAGAAGGGAGTAGCACATTTTGTTTTGTCCTTTGAAATTCTTAGTATATCAAAAGGATCTTATTCTGATATTATTTTCTGATTTTTAAAAAATTTACATTCTCCCTATAGTTCTTCTCATCTTCCCCATCCCTGTGAGGTCCAGAAACATCATTGTTTCCCATATGGGCCAAATGATGCCAAGAGTCAGGAGGTGTGGTGGATACTAATCTGGGTCACACAACTTTCACTCAATTATCTAGGCTACCCAGTCTTGACTCATTTCAGGTAATGAGTTCAAGATAAATCTCTAAGCCATTGAGAAGACAATATAACTAGTTGATATCTTGTTTTCTCTGTGAACAGAATTCCTAGGAGCACTGATTTCCAAGCTGACATTAGTGGGTTTGAGTTTTTTTCCATTATCTTGCAGACTAGAGCAGTCCCTTTCCATGCCAAACCAAGAATGCTTGCAGGAATTTCCTACAGATTGACTATTCACATTAAATAAATGCATCAGACCTCTATAACAAACAGAGGCCTTTCTTGAAGGCAAAACCTCTCACTTGACATCTTGGCTGGAATCCTGCTATATGATGCTAAAAACTTCAACCACTTCCTACTGAAAGCTATTCAGGAGAAAACAAAGTTCTAATTCTCATTCTCCCTTCCTTGTTTTTAAGGTGAATTTAACTCTATTAGAAGGACCAAAACTGAGAACATCATACAAAAATGAGCCGGTATGTTTTCTGAGAGTGCAAAACCCATCTTGCTGTCTGTCCTTGGAGGACAGAATCCATCCTTAGCTGGTTTGCACGGGTTGCCATCAGAGCTGTAAGCTCACAAAACCTTACTGTCACTATCAAAATAAGCACATTAAAATCACAAAACACTTGAATGGAAAAACATAAATCTTGATTTGCTGTCATCAGTCCAATGAAGTGCCTGATGCTGGCAGAACAGGTCTTTTAAAACTGTAGGCCAGCTGCTTAGCTCATGGAAATCAGCATAAGATGTTGTGAAGAGGAAAAACATTGGTACTGCTTAAAGGCTGTTTTAAAGAGATCAGTGAGTAACTAAATGTTCAAATGCCCACTGGGATATGCATGAAACAAAGAGTCTAATTTGCAGATAAGATTTTAATTATATATGAAAAAAAGATAATCTAGTGGCTAAGCAAGAGGCTGTGTTGCTAATCTCCTTCACTGGGGGTTCGTAAGAGCTGATTAGACCAACATCTGTCACACATGGATTCTGCTCCAGTGGAGAGGCTGAACTGTGTGAGCTCTGGAGATTTCTTTAGTGCTTGCAAAGCATGAAGAAGTGAGCCTCAGCATTGAAACAGTTATGGATTAGCAAAACACCTTTGTCTCCCCGCTTCCTGTTCAAGACAGACCACGTGGTTTACAGATTGGTTCAATCCCACGCGTTAATCCCTGTGTTATTCAGCCTGCACTTAATTTCTGAACACAGCTAAGAGAAGAGAGAGGCAATGCGTGTAAATCATTCTAGCAAATCCACTAGCAAATGTTAAATCAATCCAATAAAATTTTAATACTCCTTTTCATGCTAAAGTGAGCTATAACTGCTATTTAACTTCGTAGTTAACTACATTATATAAGTATCTAGTTATTACTGTGTAACTATAAACATATAGTTATAAAATGGTATATGGTAGTTACTTATTAAATAGCTGTAACAGTTATGTGGTTTTTATTCAGAAGGCATTTTACAGAGCCAAAACAATGGAAAAAGTAGAGAAAGTCGGGGGTCAGAAGCTGGTAGAGGCTGGGGCTTTTTTCTCAGTCTAGATCTGAAGTTATTTCTATTAGTTACAGGGATCTGTCAGTCCCTAGGGGTCCCTCTGAAGCAGTCTGTGGGTCATGTGGGCTATGTTAGCAATTGGAGTGCCAGGACAACCTCTGGTCACACAGCCAGTGTGAGCTGCCATGCCCACTCAGGTCATGCTGGGGAGCTGTATGGAGAGAAAATGCCCACTGAAAAAGTATATGGAGAGCCCAGGCAGAGGGCATCATGGCAGGAAAGAAAGGACAGTAGCCTAGGACAGTAGGTTTAGTAGGAGAGAGAAGAAATGCATTACAGAACATTCAAGACGGTAGCACAATACCCAGAATGTGATTCAAGAAGAGCAATGGATGCAAGCATGGAAGCTGTAGGTGTGTAAACTGGCTGTGTCACAGGGCATGTCAGGCAGCCACCTGTCTCCAAATCAGAAATCCAAGAAGGCTCTGTGCATCTGCTCCCAAAGACTGGGGCTGCCTGTGCTCACAGGGAGGTTCTGACACAGCCTGGGTACCTCCAGCTCTGCTTCACTGCTTAGCCAGAAGCACCACAGCCCACATGGTTCTGTGGCCCCATGCTGAGAAGGGCAGGGTACAGGAAGCTGGCTGCTCTCAGCCCCACTCCCTCAGGGCCCATCCCATTCCCTGTTCCCAGAGCACACCTAACACCCACGGATGGCATTTGGCTGCCTGCAGCGCTCAGCAAGGGCCAAGCTCTATGAAAACAGGCCCTGGTTATGATAGGGGAGGTAGTGGGGATGGCACAGCTATGTAGGGTTTTTTTAGTTAATGCCACATGGTGGTTAAGGGTGCCTGCCCAGGTGAACCTCAGTATTAGGTCTTCTTCAGTCTGGAGAAGCTCAAGTGTACATTTCCCAAGAGAGCAGCCTAATAAGCAGCCCATCTCTGGGAGGGGAGGAAATTTGGAGCTTGTTGTTGAAGCTGGATCTTGGCAGAATAAATTATACATGAGCCAAAGGGCCAGGAAGGTAGCAGCCAAGGCAGTGTGACTGCAGCCTGGGGGCTACAGCAGAGCTGGGAAGGAAATAAAGTCTGGCACATCCCCGTCTCAATGGCAGTTTCTCCATCTGAGCCCATCCAAAAGACAGTCCATAACCTGATGTGAAGATTGGAGACCTTATTTCTTGGAAGGAGAAATTAACCTTTCATCATAGGCCTAGGCTCCTTCATGTCCCTGAGCCTTTCTTCAGAATCCTTATTTCTTGATGGCTACCCTGTACTTGTTTGGACCCCTCAGGTCACTAAGGATAACCATTTCTTGGGCAAGCAGGATATCATATAGTACTTAGTACTGGCATCACCACTGTCTCGAGTTTTAAAAGAAACTGCTGATCTTGCTTTTTCCTTTTTGAAGATATGGTTACAGGACTTTTATTTGGGAGAGGCTTCTTGGGGATGGGTTCCAAATAAACAAATATTCCTAACTGCATTTCTCCGTGAGCATCCCAGATGCAGGATAGGGGTCCACAGAAACACAGAACAATGTAGGTCAGAAGAGACTTCTGGGTGTCATCCAATCCAACCTCTTCCTCAAACAATTATCAAGTACAGCAAGTTCTCAGGGCCACATGAAACTGAACATTGAATAGCTGCGAGACTTGAGACTCCACAACTTCATTGGGAAATCTCTTCCAGTGTTGGATTATCTTGCTGTAAACATTTTTGTCCTCATCTAGACAGAATTTCCTTTGCTGCAACTTGTGATGATTGCCATTGTCCTTCCACTGTGCACCTCTGAGGAAGGTCTGGAACTGCCCTACCTTAGGTAGCTGATGGCAGGAATTAGGTATCTCCATGCCAGGGTTTTGCATTGACATAACTCCCTGCTAAGCATTGCCATTCAGAGGAGCCTTGTCTTCCCTGGTTTGCTAGCTAGCACAGCATCTTGCTGGTGGTCTGGGGGAGCAATCATCTATGTCTGTGCTGCATTTGGCACTGCTGTGCCCTAATTATATCATATGCCATTGAATTTTCAGCTATGCTTTCTGTTCCCTTGCAGTTTCCCCAATTCCCGCTTAAATTTGCAACATTGTCTGAGTAAAGAATCATATGGAATGTGGCCAGCTATTATTTTTATTGAAAGAAGCAGATGCTGTGGAACAATTAAAAATCATTCTCAACACCATAAATGTTTCCAAATATAAGCAGATACTCAGGAATGAATGTACAGGAAAAGAAAATCTGTTTATTATGTTGTCATTTTATAAAGCTAAACCATTTCTTTTGTGCTTTGTTTACACTGAGATATGGGTCCTTTGTAGGTAGCAGTTGTACACCAGCTGTGTGTACAGTTCCCTCTATAAAGATTATAGAAGGAACGCATAGGCTGCAGCGTGGAAAAGGAGTTTCTCCTATAAAGTAAAGATACAAAAGATGTGCTGGACATTGTCTGTCTGTGATCCATGCAGAGATTCCTCATCAAATGTAATGCAAATGTGATCAGTCAGCTCCAGTGCTTCTGAATGGGTTACCTGGTCATTCAGTAAATTAACTGTGGTTTCAGGAGTGCCTCAGGCTGGTGTAGGCTGGTCCAGAAAGGTCTTGACTGAGCCTGAGCTAACAAACCCCAGTAAACTCATGTCTGCTCTTTGTTGCCACAGGAGTGGTGTTATACAAGGGCAGCTACCAAGGGCTGACTGCACCACCTGGGACCAGCCAATGTAAGAGTTCCTCAGCCTCCTGCTTCTGGGCTGGAGGGATCTGCAGGGGGTTTGGCTACCTTTGAACCTTTCAGCTTATCATTTACACACTGTTATGTCTGAGCTAAAAGTCCCTCTCCTTTAAAATATTTTAGTCTTTTTCCATTAAACTTCCCATTTAAAGTAATTAATGATTAGACATCTCTGTGACATGAATAGTGGAAAGTTGATTATATGGGCTTTTTGTTCTTATCTCCTAATCTTTATCCTATAAAATAAGCTGGAAAGCAGAACATTTCAGGGAATGTGCCTCTGTTAAATGGGAAACTACAACTTGGTGGAAGTAGCAGCCATAGTTCCCTTAAAGATAGTGGAGCTGCTCATGAGAGGAAGAATTTGAGAGTGGGAGCCTAACATAATTATGGGTATTGTCCTACCAGACAGACACTGTGGATATCCAGACAGAAGGTGGCATATCTCATCTCAGCTGCCGTGGAGTTTTCCAGCTGTCCCACGGCTCAGCAGAGCTTCACTTGCTGCAAAATACTCAACCAGAGTACTCCTCTCCTCCCCTTAGCTACAAGGTTAAAAGCCAGTTTCTCTGCCAGGTGAGTCTGCTAATGCTCACTCCCAAATTATTTTTATCACCAGTTTCTTATACTGTGAAGAAAAAGATATATTTGGTATGATATAAAAAACAGTGAAAATCACAAAGTAGCAGAGATTATGAGGAATATAATAATTACCAGATCAAGACCCCTATACGTTATTCATACATATGGCTAGGAGTTAGAAATCGGTGGTGAAAGAAAGACAATGCAATCATTATGACAGCAAATCCATCAATAACATGTAGTGCTTCTACACTGTAGTGCTTCATGTCTGGTCTATTTCTTACTTTCTCTCTCTTACATGGGCTACTTTGCTAGTGTTTGCTTTGACAGTTTTCTGCAGGCTTTATCAGCAGTGGATTAAAAACCAGATTATATGGCATGTAGCATTGGCTCCTTTCTTGTGGTATTCAGTGGCTGCTCTATACTAACAAGACCAGGTCTAACTTAGAATATATACAAGCACTCAACAGCAGTCTTTTCTTCAGAGTCTCTGTCTGAGGTGATTCAGCACTAAAAGATGTCTCTAAGAGTCTAAAATTCTATAATACTGCCTTTTCCTTCTTAAGTCAGAATGTTATCATTCCTTAAAGAAACCCAACCCCATATTAATATAACACACAATTACAACTGCTCATACTTGATGTACCATGCTGAATGTGTGTAATGTTAAATTAGCTTTGGGGTGCTTAGAGCTGTTGCTTGGGCCTATGTGGTTCTCTGGAGACATCAGTTCTGCTGGTAGAGACAGAGCTACTCCAGCACAGGATCTGACAACAGAGCCTACTGTCACCCCTCGTTGTCTCTGACTACCTACATTTGTGCTGATGACACAGAAACCTAAAGCCTGTGCCAAATATTCTTAGCAGCTCCTTAAGACTGGCTACACACATTCATTTGCTCACCTTGAGAACTTCCTAGGAGAACTGCCTCAGGAAAACCGGAATGAAATACAGGACAGGCAAATACCTTTATGGCAGTAAGAGCAAAGCTGTGCCTACTTTGTTTTAGAGAATCAATTCCTAATGTCGTATTTCCAGAAGTTATTCTGCTATTCTTTTCTAAATTAAACTGTCACCTGTGTGATGTCTTAGGTTTTAGATTTTATATTTTTCAGATTCTGTGCTGCTTTAGTGTGTAGTTCTGAGCTTCATACTAAGGGATGGTAAGCTCTCTTCACAGAGTAGCTAGACAAAACAATTTCCTCTCTAGCTTGGGACCAAGGACAAATGATCCAAATCTCAGGCCCAGGAGTATAAACAATGGCGGAATGAAGAGAGAAAAACAAGAAGGATGGGGCTTCATAACCTAAAGCTAAAATTGGACAATTAACTCCAATATGCAAATAGACCGGGACTTTTAAAAGTGAGAGACCTCGTGACCAGTTGTCCATTTTTATGACCATTTTGGGTTCATCTTGGGTGTAGCCCTGGCTGGGCTCTTGTACTATCTAAGATGTATCCATTGAGGTTTTTTAATAAATACCTACTTTATTCTTTAACTCTGTCTAGCCTCTGTCCTAGGTCAGCCTTCTCAAGGCATCAGTGCAGCTTCCTGTACCAATACACAGTCATTTTCTCAGGAAATAAGTGTTGAATGCAATTAAAATATCAGTTTAAGAAAACAAAGATTCTTAAAAAGGAATTGGATATACAAAGTAAAATATTGTAAGGCCCACATTCTTTCTAAAGGTAACATCTAGGCTGCTGATGATACATCAGGTTAGGAAAATAATCAGCCACATCTCCAAGGAATGTTCCCTTCTTCTTCATTTGTATAATACTTTTTGGCCTACATGTAAAGACAGGATTTAATTCTTTAAGTCCAGAAGACCAGCTGACCAATCTTACTTCTCTCACTTAATATTTAAGTCACAAAGCCACAGGACCGTGGATTTTTTTTTTTATTTTGCTACAGGACAAGGAGAACTTTTGTGGACATGATTTTGGGGGGAATCAATTTCAAGTAATATGTGTTAAAAGTTGTGGTGAAACATGCCCAGATGCTTTCTTTGTGTACTGACCCCTGCCATTTCAAAATAAGTATACCTTGAGCCAAAGGGCTGGGGTACCTGTTAAAGCAGTAATATCTTTTGTTTTACCTGGACTTTCATAAAAACAATGGGAAATTATAAATATATTATCAAGGGTTAATTTTCTATCTCCATGGGGACTCCTCCTTTATAATTTTTTTTCGAAATCTGAATGATAATCTAACTATTCTTAATGGCCCTATAGCACCTTCTCTTCCTCCCTCCCCCACCCTCCAAATATTTAGATTGTTGCCAAGCTCTGTTTTGTTTTCACTGAGTGCATTACTCCTCAAATTTCCTTAATGCGACCCCTGGCATTTGCTAATGTACCTCACCTGTTCCTTTGAATTCAGCCAGGAAATCTGCCCTGCTCTCAGCAGCTTTTGCCTCTGCTGCAAAGGGCTGTGGCTGCTCAGGAGCAGTTGCTGAGCTGCCAAAAATTAGAGGTAGGTGTACTAGGGGAAATTGAAATGGATCCTGGTTTCCTCCAGACTTGAGTTGTGCAGGAGCTTCATGTGCTGCTGAGCTACCCCTGAAGCAAGAGGAATAACTAACTACCAAAAGAAAGCAAGAGCAGAAAGCTGGGAGTGGAAACCACCAATGTTGTCCCAAACTAAGCCATCATTACTAATGAATCACATGTGTTTAATGATGTTCATTTGAAAAAATAAAAAAAGTAAAATGCTGAGTGTTCAGAGGCAATAAGGAGGAAAAGTTTAAAGAAATTAGGCAGGAGTTAAGGAAACAGTTGCATTACTGCTCATGTAAAAGCTGGAACCACAGCTCTAATTAGAAATGGATGAAAAATGTTTTTAAATTATTTTGTAAGACACAAAAGAAACTATTTATGGTATTTTTTTTTCTTTTTTCAGTTTGTCAACTTGTGAAAAATTTGGCTCAATTGTAGTTTTTCTCTTTTAATTTCTTCTTTTTCCAGTAAGAAAGAAATAGCAGGCATGTTATTATTGTTTTCCTCTCTCACAACAAGCAAAGTACGGTTTTCTCTCATTCTGTACTCCAGAACTGCAGTCATTGGAGAACGCAAGGATTAGGTTTTTGGGTTTTGTTTTTGTTTCCCCTCCCCATCCCTGAAATTTGAAATAAAGTCTTCTGTCTACTTACTGAAATTCTGGGGGGGTAAACTGTGAACTTTGCACAATGCAGCCATATGCTGCAATAACAAGGTATAATGTGAAGCTACTGCAGTGTATGAAGTAGTATTTGGAATATCACATGCACTTATATCCAAAAATGTAATATTATTTCATAGATTAAGTCAGTATAATTCCTTCCCATTGCCTCCAGAAAGCTTTGGATAGCTTAAAATATTCACTTAACTATGTAATTTAAATATAACTGAAAAAAAATATGGGAGGGACAAAAACCTCCAAAACTTCAACAAAAGAAGAGGAAACAGGAACAAGCTCCAGTTACAACAAAATGCCTATTTTCACCCTCACTTTTCCTCATTGTTCTCACCTTGGCTCTCATAGACACAGCCTCAGCAATGATGCAAAATTTTGTTTCTGACTTTTGAAACCAGTCTAATATTCTGTCTTACATGATAACATCCTCAGACTCCTGTATCTGTACTTTCTGAGAAATTTGTGGGTTTGAATATGAGGGAGTCAATAGCCTGAGAAAGACTGGGCTGTTAGTGAGTCAGGAGCCTCTTTCTCAATATTTCCAGTCTAACCTGAAATGGATGGGACCAGAAATTGCAGTGGAAAGCCTACTCCTAAGGAATTTCTAGAGAGAATTTGCAAATGGAGTTTAACTCCTAGAAGACTGAAAAAAGGCCCTTTTCCTGTGCATGCTTTGTCTAGAAAACTTTTAGATATATCTGTTATCATTTTAAATCTTTCTGCTACCATTCCTTGTGACCTCCTTGTATTTCTCTGCTCCAAAAAACTAACACTAGAAACTTTTCTTGCTCTGTCCCTTCTGGCAGCAAGCAGAGCTTTCCACTGGTTTGAGGAGGAGGAAGAGATACTGCTGTTCCTTCCCAAATAGCCCTGGCCTCACATGACCTGGAATCCTGTGGGAACACTCCTCAATTGATTTAGTGTCAGCTGAGCAGCATTTTCTTATACAGTCCTGGTATTCCAAAAATCTTTACACTCAGCTTTTATGTCACCAAATTTGCCAGAGAAAAAGTGGCCTCTGTATTGCCTGAACTCAAGCCCTGAGGAATTCAATACCTGCACCTTTGTGAGCCAGTTCTCATCTTGTGATGGAATAATGTTTGTATCTGGTACTGTTCATTCACACCCATTTTGAATAAACAGTAATTCCCACTTGTTTGTTGAGAAGAGCTACTATGATAAGATAGAAGAGTAGTTCAAAGAAGAAAAAGAACTAATTGCAATAATCTATGGGAAGAGAGCTCACAGCTGGTCCTGCAGCAGTAGGAGATATTCCTGTTTTTCTCTAGAGATTAGCACCAGCCTCAGGCAAAGTCTATTTCCCCCTGTCTTACAAATACTAGTTGACTATAATATTGTACCTGTGGTGAAACTTTTAAGACAGGTAGCTATGGCACAATAGTTAAAGCAGCTCACTGCTTGGGAAGCCTGGGAATGGTGACTACACTTCAAATTCAGTGGGGAGTCTGCGTAAGAAACAGCATCAACCTTCTTGGCAGCCCATACTGGTCTGTGGCTGGGCTGCTGTGTTACATCAACTGGGATTTCTTCATTGTATCAGGGGCAAAATACTGGGAATTGTGGTAGGGCTAGAGGCTGTCTAGGCTGTCTAGGAGGTTTTCTTTACCTCAGTGATGGAAAAGGCATATTTTCTTGCAGATGAATTCTCAGCAATAAGGGAAAGCTGAGAAGATGTACATTGTTTTGATGCCTTAAAGGCTGCAGAGCTATGAAAAGTAACCTCTTTGTCAAAGACAAGGACTCACAGTGCTTCCATGAGAACATATCTAGCATTGAAAGAACTGAGACTATGTGAGAAATTAATTGAGACAGGAGAAGTAAGATTGTCCCAAAATACTGTTCTCAATAAGGACATCCTCATTGCTCTGCATAGCTTTCTACATGCATTAGGTTTGAATCTTTTCTACTGAAATGTGTTGAGTGCAAAATTGTTTTAATAGGAGAAAAAGGTCTGCATAAAGAAAAACCTGAGGGTATGGCATAAAATTGTGGAAGTCAGTAATGACAAATCTGTTTTCCTGTTCAGTGTTTTCAAAAAGTATTTATGAGGACAGATGGTGGGCAGCAGCAGAACATGTTCAGTTTTATCAAGACATTTGGCTAACAAGCACAGACTGAAATGCATTTCTTTCCATCTCAACTTAATAATTTTAATTAGAGGCAAAAGGTGTGGTAGGTTCATTGTCTGGAGGCATATGTGCAATATTGTCTTGGTTGGGCAGGACTGGGTGGGAGAGAATATCACTGCCTCTAATGAAGGGTGGTGCATATCTGTGCAATCTCAGGGTTTTTTTATTGTCTGGTAATATAAAAAATGCAAATTCCAAATGTGCTCTTGCACAACAGACACAGTGATACACTGAGGCTATGCTTTCAGTTAGTCAGAGAACAAAAACATGGCTACAAAATGTGTGCAAGTAATACTGTGCCACTGCAGAAGAAAGGCTTTTTAGCAAGTAGTGGGACATACATTTATTATCTTGAGGGGAAGTTTTCAAAGCTACCTGTGTAACTTAGCAGTCTCCGGAACTCAGTCACTATTCAAATGCTTTTGAAAATCTTACTTATTAACAAGTCATTTTGAACTTCATATAATCTCTCTGTAAGGACATCAAAGTGTTCTGGAAGTGGTAACTAGGGATCATATGCTCTAACTGGGTTTAATGGTGTTCATTTACCCTACTTATCTCTGGCCATATTCTAGCTTTTTTGTAAAGCTGCTTGCACAGATTATGTGCATTTTGTCCTTTAGCAGCTCTCCAAGCCTCAGCCCAGGAACTGCTTCCCCTGCTTTTGGGTGCTGCAGTGGGAGGCATACCAGTATTGGGCTGGTCCCAAAAGGAAGCACTGAAATGGCACTCATGGCCTGAGAAGCCTTGGTATGACATTCCTGTGTATTCCCTCTCTCAGTATGGGTTATGGAAATATTCAAAATGCCTTCATCTCACAAACATCCTTTTGTTAAGACCTGTGTTCTTCTAAGATTTTCTGTGAGAAGCTGTCTTGCTTTGTCACCATAGTCCTCATTAAAATGTCTGTCTGATATATCTGTTACAAAAAAGGGTCATAGTATTTATGCAGAGTACCTCCTAACTCTATTCTGGGCTGCATCAAAAGAAGTGGGACCAGCAGGTTGACAAAGGTCGTTCTGCCCCTCTACTCCACTCTATGAGAACAAAGTACTGTGTTCAGGCCTGGGGACCCCAACATAAGAAAAAAATGGATGTCTGGAGGAGGACCGTGAAGATGATGAGAAAGATAGGCCAGTTCTCCTAAGAGGAAAGGCTGAGAGTTGCGCTTGTTCAGCCTAGAGAAGAAATGGCTCTAGAGAGACTTTGTAGGAGCCTTCGGGTACTTAGAGGGAGTCTACATGAAAGCTGGAGAGGGGCTTTTTACAAGGGCAAGAAAAGTTAGGACAAGGGGGAAGGCCTTCAAACTGAAAGAGAGTAGGTTTAGATTAGATATTAGGAAGAAATTCTTTGCTATTAGGGTGGTGAGGTACTTAAACAGGTTGGCCAGAGAAGCTGTGGTTGTCCCATCCCTGGAAATGTTGAAGGCCAGGTTGATGGGGGGCTCTGAGCACCCTGGTCTTGTGGAAGTTGTCCCTGCCCTTGTCCCAGGTGTTGGAAGTAGATGATCTTTAAGGTTCCTTCCAATCCAAACCACTCTATGATACAATTCTAAATATAAATCTGCCTCTGATTTAGTGAAACTATTTGTTTCCTTTGACAGTAAATCTGTAAACCAAAAAAATAATTTATTTTGTAAGATCTTATTGAATACTTTCCCTTACTGACTGAAGTTCACATCTTGTGAACTATTTTAAGCACTGTTATCAGCCTTGTGGCTGTAAAAAGACAACACTTCTATCAGTCATTCTTTTACTGCCTTTCAGTTGCTACTGTTGAGAGGAAAGTTCAGTTCTCTGTGCAAGCTACCAGAATTATGTCCCTTTATGTCTAGAAACTTGTATTTGTGTCCCTTGTGAGTGTAAGTCTCTGAGATTTGCAAGTGGCAGGGTGCACTGCACTGCATTTCATCACTGCCCAGTGGGGACAAATCCTCAGTGGCAAAGCACAGCCTGGATGGCCCTTGCCCAGATTCTGCATCTTAGGGCAGGAGCTTGAGCAATAGGAGATTCCCTACACACTGTTCAAATGGGAGAACTGCGGTTTTGTGCCCATCCACAGCTCACAAATTGCATCAGCTCCCTGGCAGGATTAATGGTCTAGTCCTAATAGTCTCCCAGGCAAATTATATATGGCCCAATAAGCCATAGTGGTTTGTTACATAATACATACTTTCAAATTTTAAGTACATAGTTAGGTTTTGGCAAGGAGGATTGATAAATTGTCTGATTACTAGATATATCAGAATAGTGAAAGCAAAATAATCAAATTTCTGTCACTTCTTCCTTCCATCATAGGCCTTTCTGTGATGCCATATCAAGGCTGACTTAGGGCAGAGGCTAGACAGAGTTAAAGAATAAAGTAGGTATTTATTAAAAGACCTCAATGGATACACCTTGGGCAGTACAAAAGCCCAGCCAGGGCTACACCCAAGATGAACCCAAAATGGTCATAAAAATGGACAACTGGTCACGAGGTCTCTCACTTTTAAAAGTTCCGGTCTATTTGCATATTGGAGTTAATTGTCCAATTTTAGCTTTAGGTTATGAAGCCCCATCCTTCTTGTTTTTCTCTCTTCATTCCGCCATTGTTTATACTCCTGGGCCTGAGATTTGGATCGTTTGTCCTTGGTCCCAATCTAGAGAGGGAATTGTTTTGTCTACCTCTGTGAAGAGAGCTTACCATCCCTTAGTATGAAGCTCAGAACTACACACTAAAGCAGCACAGAATCTGAAAAATATAAAATCTAAAACCTAAGATGTCATCTGAAATTCAGGTACATGATTGAACCTGTGGAAAGAGGCAGCTACATTTTGTTGTAATGGCAGCTCTTTGGGAAGTGCCAGTCCTTGACCTCTGAAAAAGATACATGACCAATATTCCTAATATAAAGCCGCCTGCATTTACCAAACCATAACAATACTGTGTAGCTTACCTATATTGGTTATGTAAGTTAGAGATAAATTATAACAGAAAACAAATTAAAGACAGATTAGAGAGTATAATAACTAACTCTGAGAATTTCAGTATTGGTTTACTTTGCTTGTTTTGAGAGGATATTATTTTAAAAATGGCTGTATACCAACACATGTGGAGGCACACGTGCTTTTCTTTGTTGAAAATTTTTAGATAAGAAGCTCAGTGCCATCAGATCCTTAGTCAAAGAATGTTGCTTTGTGATTCTAGATCAGCAAACCCTCATGGTTTACATCAGATGAGCTTCTCATTCTCTGAGGAATCATTATGGGCTGGTGGATGCAACTCCAGCACCAAACTAGGTAGGGAGGTAGACCTGAACTCTTCCCTAGCATGCTATCCCTTGGTCTGTGTCTTCCCTGAGACACACAGGGCCAATCTCTGAAAAAAAAATATTTTACTTGTGGCTTATTTCTGTCACTTTCTGGATCTGAACTCAAGGAGACCAGAGCTGGGCGGTCTCCAATAAACTGTACCACAGTTCTGGGAAGCATACAATTAACAGGAGAATTAATTAACAATTCTTAATTAACAATTAACAATCTAATTAACAGGAAAATTAAAAGAACATTTCTTTTGAACTGTGTGTTTGTTGGTTACATTTGATTGGAAGACCAGGTCAGTGTGCTAAAACAATGTAAATTTCAATAATATACTATAATTTCATGGTTTATATTTCTTATAGTGCCTATAAGGCAATTTTTTTTTTTGATGGAAAGCTGTTTTTCAGACAACATAGCCTATGTTTCATGGTTCTTCTATTTGTAACTCCGTAAAAGTCACTCTAATACATGAAAGAGTAATTTTAGATATTAGTGTAGATATCCGTGTTCTAGATAATAAAAGCCCATGTTCAAGTTCAACACATTGCTCTTAACTGAGGAAGTGCTCCTGGTCATGAAGACCCTTGGATTCATGACTCTTGACAAGGGCAGACTTTCTGCACAATATGCTTTCTACATGTTTTGAAGGCCTACTTCTGTAAAACAGGAAACTTCACATTGCTCCAGTGCTTCACATTGCTATAGGTGGATCAGCACAAGCATGGAGGTTTGTAGATCTGATCTGAAACAGCACAGCTGGCACTACTCCACTGCCTTGAGAGGAGCTACTTTGGTTTACATGTGGTGAGATGCTGGCTCTGAGCATCCAGTGTGGTTCATGAGATTAGTCTAAGATGAAAATGTAGATTTTACTGGTTTACAAGAGTAGGAAGGATATATCTTCTAGAGGGTGTGTCTGATCAGTTACATTTCATAAATGTTGTGTACTGTTTTTGCAAAGACAGATAAATACTTTGCTAGTAACAAACCTGTCTCATCCCATCTAATCACCTGGAAAAAAAGCTGTTGAAAAGAAATTTGCTCATTCCTGTATGCCAGAGTATCAACACAAACCTTAACCTTTCCTGGGAATACAGCAGACTTGTCATTACTTGTTCTTGTTGCTTCTCTTACTGATTGTGTCCCAATATCAGTAAATAAATATCTTCTCAACCATAAGCTGATTTATAGGTAAATGAGTCAGATGGCCTCTTTCTCTGCCCTCTTGCCCTTAATTCAAGCAATATAGCACTCTGCAAATAGATCCTCTGACTTCATACCACCATTATGGATGTGTCAGGTCAGCATTGGAGGCCAAACTAATTCACATGCTGCTATACAAAAGGCAGCATGTGAATTGCCTGTAAATTTATTTTATCTAAGCTGTAATTAACACAAATCAGCTGGTTTTGTTTTAGGTGATAGGAAAATAATGGATCTTCACTGTTTTGGGGGATGTAAATTCTGGACTTTTGCTTTTCTGCTGTTGCCTGGGGCTGACTAGTGGCGTGGGTGAGGGATCTGTTTCAGTGCTGTGAGAGTGGCCACCTAGTAGAGGCCATGGAGCATGTCCTTCAAGCTGCTAACTGTACCCTGGCTACTGCTTTGTGGGTTTCACAGGGGTTCTACTTCTTCCACTGCTGCTGAAGAAATACAAAGACTCTGAAGTTCCTGTTCTCTGGCCACCTGTCTTCCTTGGAGCTCTACTTGGTGCTCTGCTATCTCAGAGCAGCCCTTCTGAAGTCCAGGGCTCCAGCTGTGCAAGATATCCTTCTGGAGACCTTCCCACCTCAACTCTGAAAACAACAGTTTTAGACTGAGCTTGTTGTCTCCTTTCCACTCCATTCTTTCCTTCCAAACAGGCTGAAAGGAGAGGAAAGTCTGCAGAGGATGGTGCTGAATAAACAGTTTTGGAGGTAAAGAATTCTTATGTGCCTGCATGTTGACAAGTATCAGGTAAAGTAGTTCTCTGTGACTTGACAATGAGCCCTACATAATGCAGGGAAGGAGGACTTCTGGCATGGGGAATACTGTGCACTCACCTGACAACATCTTGAAAGGGAGCAGGATAACATCTGGACATCACTCCTTTAGGGAGAAGAAAAAGTAAAATGGTCAACCCTGCAAGAAGCCATCAGGGTAGAAACCTAACAAGAACTATCTGAACACAATGATTAAGGACAGCAAAATGTTAATTCTCTCCTTTTATTATGGCTGACAGAATTACTTCCTACAGGAAGAGTAGGGTTGATGCATGGGTGCAGTTGATTAGCTATGCCTCTTTCAAAAACTGGGCTAGTCCATTCAGACCCTGAGAGGTTCTGACTTGCTCATGCTCTCTTTCCCTCTCACCCATCCAGTACTGACTGTCAGAAAATCCTATTCACTCTTCAGTCTCTCTGCTTCATCTTTTTTCTTGTACAATTGCTGGTTTTACTGCTAGTGCACTGCAACTATTAGATCAGAGCACAGGCTGTTGGGTGTATAGGCAGTAGAGATGCTGACCAGGCATAAACCAGGAGATTTATGTTCCACTAAGTACCACATCCCTAATCCACCCATGTCCATGCAATACATACTGCATGTGCAACTTCTACAGCACTGCAGAAATATTTGGCTCTCCTTGTATTATGTTGCACAGACAGCTTTCCTTCTGGCATGATCTCATGTTTTGTGCCTTGGAAAAACAGTATGTGTAGGGCAGGACAGCTGACTGGGAGCCCAGAGAGGAGAGTTCTACAAATTTGACTAAACTAGCTCTGAAGGATAAACAGTGAAAGCTAGCAGCTAGCTAATTTTTGGTAACTTGCATAGCACCCACTAAAAGCTAAGGTAATATACAAAGCACAGGGCAGATTTTCCCATACAATTAAATTTTTGTATTAAATTATTATTATTAAGACACTTTTGTGACTTAAGAGACTAAGGAAACACTTGTTTTATAAAAATGTAAATTCCTATATTCAGTTATCATCCTTATTATTGTCTGATATATTAATGACATGGGGAAGTAATATAAGGAGTGTTTCCTGGATTTTTACACTCAGCTATATAATGTATATATACGCATTTGGTATGTCCAAAACATTAATTATATTTTGTTAAGTAAACTCTATATTTTTGGAGAGAGAATTTAACTTGAGTAAAGCATAATAGCCATTAAGTTAATTTCTGTAATTTAGAAAATGCCTCTTTCATGAAACTCTGTCGCTAGTACCCAAAAGAGAAGTGTAAATTATGTTATGGCAATCTGGTTGCAAAAGAAATTCCTCCCAAAGGAAGAAAAAATACAGGACACAATAAAGTAACTGGAACAAATAATCAAGTTTTGAAACATCTTACAGGCTGAAAATGTTAACCTCTATTCAGTTAAAAGAAGATAGCCAGTGTTTATCATCAGTCTATGTTAATTTTCTGTCTGCATAAATATCCTTCCTTTCAATGGCTCTCAACTTGTGTTCCAACCAGGCATCTTCCTTCAAAATTAAGGAAGCAAAGGACATGGATGGTATGCTCTCCAAGGGGAAGCTGGTATCTTGAACAGTCAGGAATGATTTTGAAGTGGCAGGAATCTGTAGAACATGTATAAAACACAATTAATGTGAGAGGCTTTAGAAAACTTACTAAACAACTGCTGAGATGAAGACAGTAGTGAAGCTGAGGGAGTGGAAGCTGTTATTCTTATAGAGAAAGGCTAATCTAACGTGCTTGTAGTCAAGGCAAGAAGGAAAACCTGGGAAAAGGAACTGTAGACAAGTAAGGCTCACCTCAACCCTTAAAAAGAAAGCTCAGGGAGCATGAATCGTGGGAATCATTTCCAATTACATAAAGATGGAAAGATAAACCAAGGGTAAATCCCTGACAAACCTGACTGCACTCTGTGAGGAAATGACTGTGTATACTAATGGAAGGAGTAGGCTAGATGGAGTATTTATTGACTTTAATGAAGATTTTGACATGCCAGAAGCAAATGAGAAAACAGAATCTCTCTGAGCTGGCAGATGATATAACATGTAGCTATGGCCACAAACTTAAGATTCAGACTGGACATTACAAAACCATTTCCACCAGGATAGCAGTGGAGCACTGGAAGAGGTTATCTGGGAAGGCAGGGGGATGTCTTACAGGACTTGACCAAAGTCACAGCTGACCTATCAACCAGCACTGGTGGTAGTTCTGCTTCCAGGAAGAGGCTGGAGTTGATGATGTTCACGGGCCTCTTTTAACCAATGTGTCTGTGACTGTGTGCCTGCCAGTGATCTTCAAGCAGTGCTTCAGCAGAGCCAGCAGTGAGCTACTCTGAGCATGACACCTTCATTTCTTCATGTAGCTTAGTGCAGACACACGTTCGGACCCTGCTTCAAACTTAGGCCTTTGCTATTGCCATTGTCACATTCCTGGCTCAACTTCAACAGCCAGGGCGTGGGTGTAAGGACTGCTGAAGTTCCGTGGACAGCAATGGGCACCCACATGCCAGAACTTAAGGCTCCCTCTTCCCTCTATTTATTATCTGCATCATCAAAAGGAGAGTGGGCTTCCTCAAGCCCATCATCGAGTCACTGCCCCCTCCCCTTGTGCAGGTTTGCAGGATAGGTCAAGGCTGGGTGGGGCACTGATCCCTGCCCTGCTCCTTCCAGCGCAGTCCCCACGTCTGCCCCAGCACACAGCACACGGCACACGGCACATGGCACACGGCACACGGCACACGGCACATGGCACATGGCACACGGCACACGGCCCCCAGCACATGGCACACGGCACATGGCACACGGCACACGGCACACAGCACATGGCACACGGCACACGGCACACGGCACACGGCACACAGCACACGGCACACAGCACACAGCACATGGCGTGTGCCACTGCGCACAGCCCCCGCGACACTGAGTGGCACCGAGCACCCAGATGTGCTCCGTAGGTTGTTTGGGCAACATCAGTCCCTTGCTGGAGGAAAGCTGTGAAGCAACAATGCAGCACACAGGAAATGATTCACCACTTTTCTGCAAACATTTCAGGCAATATTTGTGCTGCACCAAATACACCATTTAATTTTGCCCTACAAAGTACTTATAAAATTAGCAACAAAGAAACACCATTTTTTGTTTCTAACTTTGAAGAGCTACAAATGGCTATTTTAGACTGCCCAGATATTGCCTGCATTAAGTTGTTTACTGCAACAGTGTCTTATTCTTCACTGACTAACTTTCCTTACAGAGACGCCAAGCACAAATTAGGTCAACCTAAGCGGCAGTATGAAATGCAATTTGCCAAAAACTTCTCTTAATTAGTGCTGTTATGCAGGGTGGGGAGAGCTTAGCTCACAGTGAATTAGCGTAGGGCACTTTGATAGAGAGAGATGCTTTCTAAAGAAAGGTGGATCTAACGCTGGATTTCTGCCCAATGTATTTTGAAATTTCGATTGCAATCTTTTATGACCAGAGTGAGGACTGTAATTTGTGCCTGTAGGGTGCTGCATAGCACTACCAGACTGCAATAAAACAACAAATAACAAACTAATCATTCTTATGGACAACACCCTCTTGCAACCAGAATCAGTGATTCTAGGTCTTCATCACTCTGTGTCAGTGCCACAGATGTGCTGGTAAGAGACTGTTTCCCTTCTGCCTGAAGCACCAAAAGGGCATTGCTGCCTCTGGACTGTCTGACCAGGGCCTGGCATCCTTCCCACTGTGGCTGTGTCCCTGGGCTCAGTTCAGGAGCCCACCTTGCAGGAGATGCAAAAGACAGATCAGTTTGGCTTCCAGAGACCAAGCCCCCACAGGGCTGTATTTGATGCTATGTTAACTCTGAGACAGGCCTGGGACTAAAGGGGGCATTAAGTTAGTTTGATACCTCTGAAGATAGTCAATTCACGAGAAAGTTGTGCTAGCCCAAGCAGGATCTGGATGAAGACATTTCTACTTTTTATCACCGAGCAACTTTCACATTCTCTCACTTCTCCCCTGCAGTCAGTACAAGACACTGACTGATTTTGCTTAAATAACAGGAAAAACACTAGCCAAGGCTTTCATTTCTGCTGCTTGCTGAGTTTTCACCCTTACTATCCATCTCCCATCTAGAGTGAATTAAATTATTTGCATTTTTCCATGTACAAATTCTGGTGTGTACTGAGGCAGGAAAAGTTTCTGATTAATAATTCTGATTAATATATAATACACTGATGAGAATCTCCTGGAGTAAAAGGCTAAATATAGTATTAGTGAGTATAGACTGTAATAAAGATCGTACAAGTGCCAACATGGAAAAATATGCTTGAGAACACCCAACAAACCTCCAAAAATCAATAATTTTTGCACTGGCTTTGCATGAAATAACTAATTTCTGAAAGCAGCCTAGCTACATCCAGGCAGTATTACATTCAAGCTAATAAAGCTTTGGGAGAGGCATGATAATAGGATAATGTATGCAAATTAAAATTCCACTGGGTGAATTCATTATAGTGCACAGCAGAACCCTGCATCTGTACATAAGTAAAGTCCTTCCCTAAGTTTTAAAATATTGTCTAAGTGTGGCATAAACTTTGTGCTGATCAACTACACAGAGGTTTTTGGGTACCATTAGCATCATAAGAGTTGCATTTTAGCTGGAAAATTCACATTGCTTTAAGGATAAAGCACTTATCTTCTACTGGAATCTCAATATCTGGACAGTACAGCAAGCCTCAGGGTTTGCTGCAGTTCTTAGCTTGGCCTGATTTACTGAGAAAATGTATTGTCATATCTCCTAGGAATGGGACTGCATTCATGATCATATTCTTTCAAAAGCTTGGAAGGTGCCTATTTTAATAAATAGCATGGAAGAGCAAAGAAAATCTGGTTATAAAATGGTAACATCAATGAAGGATTAAAAATGTTATTCAAGTCCATTACCTAGATAATAACTTATTTAGACTTATTTCAGTTTTGTATAAGACCTGCAGCCATGGCCACTAGAAGCTTGTCACAAAATGTAAAGTTGTGTGCACATTTTAAAACAACCATAATTTGAATTTATCAGTGACTACAGTGCATCCAGTTAGCAAGAATGAATGTGAGCAACTTAGAATTAAATATATAATCTTCAGATGAAAAAACCTTGAAGAAGGATTCAAAATCTCTCCCAGACCCCTCTTCAGGCAGAAAAGAGTTTCCTCTTGGATTTTCAGCATTCATTCACAGGTGAAAAACGAAGATCAGAAAAGGAATGGGATCTTACTGTGTGGTCTGGCCTGAAGCATCTTTATGAGTAAATGAGTTCAGTTCTGTTAATGGAAATTGAAAGACTTTCAGTGACTTGAACAGAGATTAAACCTCAGACATAAGGAAGAAATAATGAAATTATATTCTGAGAACTTAAAAAGTATAAAGGACCTGTTAAGAGATGCTCATCAAAAATACCAATGTTAATAACTAACTTTCAGTGACCTCACAATAACTTGGTTTCTAATAGTCTGGAAACCTGTGAAAAGGTTGATTAATTCTGCAAGACCTAGTGGGCATTGTATGTTTAGTTTAGTGAAAAATATTTTATGGAAAATACTACATAGTTGTGCAAAACTAGGCTGTTCTGTAAATACTAGTATTAAAAATGCATCCTTATTTTTTAATTTTATTGTTAAGGCATAAATGCATCAAAATAGATGTTAATTGATTCGAAGATACTTCTTGCAGATACTTCTCCTGACTTTATTAGGTTATGTAGACATGGTACTTAGGAACCTGGCGTAATGGTGAGCTTGGCAGTGCTGGGTTAACGGTCAGATTTGATGATCTTCAGGGTGTTTTCCAACCTAAATGATTCTATGATTCTTTGTCTTTACAGAAATGCCTGCTAAAACAGACTATCACCTAACTGACCACCAGTGAATGTTTCACAGAGAAACAAACTCATTTCTGCTTTGATCATTGGCTGTGAAGCAGTTTTGTCCTCACAGTATGTACACTTCCCCTTTTATATTAATCTACCTATCATTTGCATCATCTCTGATAATGCTGTAAAAGCAAAATACATCATATGCTTAGAAACACAGAGCCTCCTTGCTTAAGTTGACAGCCTTTTTATATTAGTTTAAAAATCAATCCTTCCTCAAACTGAGGATTAGCCAGCTACACAATAATGATCAGTTTTGCAATATGTGAAATGTGTCAAATCTAATAACTAAAGTCTGCCTAAACAAAAGAATGTGTTCAAAAAGATTAGTGGATTATTGAAGGTTCACATAGTCTGATGTCAGTTTTCACGCTTCTTGGACAGCTTTTAGCATGTCTCAGCTGCTGCTAGTCAACACGTGCTCTTTAAGCATGGAAAATAATGCAGTTTATAGGAGAGCTGTGCTTATGCTTTGAATGAGATGGCTATTTGGTGAGCTAGAGATGTAAGAGGTTTTCCTTTTTCATCAGCAGGATTTTCTACAAAGCCTGGGAGAGATCCTGTGCCTCAGTTAAAACAAGCCCAGTTAATACATACCATCTCCATACAGCTACTGACTGCAGCAGGCTTCACCAGCAGATGCTGATGCACTCTCACAGGTCCTTGCCAGGCACTGTACACGCTGCTCTTCATTCAGACCTGCCTTGGAAGCTGCTGCCAGAGAGACAAGGTGCTCCCCAGGGCTGGCAGCTCAGCAGCACAGATAGCACTGCTCAGGGTGCATGCCCTCAGCCAGAAGAAGAGCAGGGTCAGTGTTAGGCTAGCAAACACAGGTACCAAATGATCTCTTATAACTACAAAATTCATCAATTTTGGTATTTTGTACTGAAGACCAGTAGAATTACAGTACTCCTGCCTTATGATGTGTGGACAGTTTTATTAGCACTGCATCTTCAATAGCCTGATTTTATATACTTGGAGAAGCACTTCTAAGTGGTGGCAACTGTCTACTTAGTGTGACATCATCACCCACAGCACACTCAGATGCTGACATAGTGATAGTTTTGACAAGAGGCTTTACAGATTTGAGTTAAAATGGTAACTGCTTTGCATGATTCACCTGCCTAACCAGTTTTGGGAATTTTGTGTGGGAATGTTGTGACTATTCAAAAACTATTGTCCTTAAACTTGAATTCTTCTTTGAAACAGGTTTCTGTGGACTAGTGGTACACACTTTGCTGGAGTCAATTTTTCACATGGCAAATATCTAACTTGTAAACATTTCAGTGCATAAGAAAAAACCCTGTATTCTCATGTGTGGTATCACTAATGCACAAAATATTGAGACAGGTGCAATCCTAGAGAGACAGATTTGGATATGTTTTCCTAGTCACATTTTGGTGTCTTTCTGTATTATATGTACTACTGTGGGTAGCTAACACACAGGTAAGTTGTCATTAACTTGTCTTGAAACTTCAGGGTTCTCACTGTGTTGCACAGAACCTGCAGAATGCTTACAGAAATCCTTTGCAGTTAATCTAAACCTAAAACCACTACTGTTGCAATTTCAGTTTCAGCTATTGTCCTGCAATCTGCTGTTGCATCAGGTGATTGTGGGACTATTCTACTCTATTTCTGCGCATGAGCAATTTGTCAAACATGAGGTGTATTTAAATATTGCTTAAAGTTTATTTTAAGTATTGCTTTTGTCATTATTACTTATTAAGTTCGGAAAAGAAATACAGCCACTTCTGCCAATACAAGAATGGACAAGTTGTAAGATAGTCTATGCTGATGCTATCAAGTTCCTGCAGATCACTGAGTGATTGCCAGCTTTCATGCTTTCTGCATGCTGCTTTGAAAAATTGACTTCTGAAAACCTGTTTTGCTTAGGTTGCCACAATATTTTTGAATCTTTATTTCAATGTCAATTTAAAAATTTTGTCCATCTGTGTCTCATAGATGACTGAGGCTGTGGGCAGATTTCTTTCCTTGTGACTATTGCTGTGGGACATTGGAGTCTGCAATGGGTACTACTGCACAGTCTTTCAGTTGTGTAGTGAATGAAAGAATACATTTCTCATACACCGATGCAGTCTACATTGTTCAAAACTGTGAGCCATTCACAGTTGTTCTGCTTTTCATCTCCCTGCTCCAAAGTTCAGTAAAAGGAAATAGTGCCATTAATTTCTAATGCCAAACACTCTAATTATATTGGCCAGCTAATTATTGATTAGATAGAAAGTAAACCCTATTAGACACATGAAAGAGATCACCTCTTATTACATCCCAGGTAAATGCTGCTAAGTGTAAGTGCATGCTCTATTATCACTGTCTTTAGTTCTCTTCTTTGTAAACCAGTTACTTTGAGCACTGAGAAAGACAAGGCATCATTAACTATGACAAATGTTTTGAAATGTTTGAGAAAAATGCATGAGGATGGGCCCTATCTTGATCCTGGGAACATGTAGGCTCCTCTCTGCCAGTGAGCATCTTCAAGCTGCTGCTGAAGGGGCCACCACTCCCCCTGGACTGTAACTGTGGTCTCATGGACCCAGGTGAAGGAGCAGCCCAAGGCTGTGGTGAGCCACGTGTGCAGCTGGCAGCATACACACTTCTCATGGTCCCAGAGGAGCTGCAGCTCGATGGACACATAAAGCAAAAAACAGCCGCTCACCTCCTCCTGGCACGGTGTCATATGAGCTCAGTGCTCAGCTCCTGTGGATTTTCATGGATGCAGCTTTGTGCTAAGGTAGATGTTGGCCAAGCTGGCTGCTCAGGGGGGTGGCTGCTTCAGCACCATCCCTGCAGGTGCACTGGGGTCTGTTTATGCCTAGGCAGCCAGGATCAGAGGAGAGGTGGGAACGGGGGCAAATATTATCATTCCCAGATGAAAACTAGTCTGTAACTCCAAATAAAAAACACTCAATCCTCAATCCCTATGTGAAAGCTATGAATTTTGCACTTTTTTCATGCACCTTTTTTATGTGTATGTGTGCGTGGGTAAGTGTGAAATACTTACAATTTTTTTCTATTAAAAGTTTGATTTGTTGAAATACAATTTACCATCAGAAGTAATAGATGATGGATATGTCCTTAACAGGACAGTCTTATTTAAAACTGCATAAACCCAAATAAAACATTCCTTGTGGTATTAGTAGGTTAATGCAATACGCTATAAAGTTCATATTCATAAAAGGATATTCTATACTGCACAGTCTTGGTGTTGGAAATTAGCCTAAGCCAACTCTTGCCACAATAATCTTTCCTTACCCTTTGTGCTCCCTGACTTCTGCAGGTTACTGGTGGTCAATAAATAATCATACTCCCTTAAGTAGAAAAGTATTTGCTGTAAAAGTAATGTTCTTTGATTTCTGTTGATAATGTAAAAATAAGTCCTTTAGCAGGCAGAACTCTGTCTGAAGTAAAATTTTTCATTTCCTGGACATGAACTGTATAATGAAGCCATTAATCATAGACTGCCATTGAAGGGAGTCAAACCTAGTTTGCTCAGAAGCCACCTACAAAGCATAAGGTGAGATTAAAACAATATTTGTGAAATAAGGTGAGACTAAAACAGTATCTTCTGAAAAGTCTTTGATTCTTTCCCTTTTCAACTACAAACAATACTAATTACAGGAGGGGCAGAGAAGTAAAATAATAGCAGTTGGCCTAATTATCTGGAGATTCTGTTTTGTGTTGGATGGATGCTTTAGGTGGTGCGCTTACTTACTGTGTTTGATTTAATTAATGATACTTCATAAATTATATGTAAATAAAGAATGCAGATGGGAATGATTTCAGACTAAGTATGAGAATTTTATTGCTGACTATCAAAGACCTTCTAAAATGCTAATTTTTTAGACATAGTCCTTTGATCACTACAGATAGTGAATGTTAATCAAATAAAACTCCGACATTGTTCTTGTGATTCTAAACGGGAAGGGAACAGTAGTCTGCCAAATTTTAATTGTTCATTTGGGCTATACTACTATCACTTTGCAAATCTCAAAGCCTGGTATTAGAGAATATCCTTCTTAAGAAGAATATTTCTGGAAACATGCCTGAGTATCACTGGCTTGAGAGCACAAGTATTCCTCACTTCTGAGAACTGAATTAATGCTTCCTCTGAGTGCTGCAGCAATTTGCTGTGCTGGGTGTATTGTGTGTTTGCATAAGGCAAGACTGGACAGAATATTTCTAGGTTAGCTGGAAGGTGGGGTGATGTGAACTGCCACACTCTTCTAACAGGCTGATGGCAAGGCTGTGGCGTGGCTCCCCCAGCTTTCACAGAGCTCTTTAGGCTGCAGAACTGAGGCCACTACAACATGCCTGCTCACCATGGGCCTTGCAAACGCCCCCATTTGACACTCAAATCATGTAGCCAGCCAAGTTATGGTTTACCTAGAAAAAAATCAAAACAATAAGGAGGGAAAGTAAACACCCTTGTTGCCTTCTGCCTAACAATCCTCTGATGGGAGAGCCATAATTTAGCACCAAAGTATTAAGAAGCCTCTTTGATTAGGTACTAGGGGTAAAAAATATGCCCTGGAAGAAAAACACAGTAAGAAGAACAGCACTTTTTCTTCCTTTTCTTAGCCTCAGGTAATGCATGTTTACATTGCTCAGGTGTTTATTCTACTCTACACTAAAACCGAAACTGTTACGAGATACTGTTTGTAGAATACCTTCTAACATAAACTTTCAGGTATCAGTCAAGATACTGAGGTGGAAAATGCTCATTCATTTCATACATATTAGGATTTTTTAAAGCATCCTTCTGTTTAAAGCTCTGACAAAACACTTCTATGAGCATTTTTATGTGGATTTCTCCTGTCCTTTTAAAACCTCAGTTATAAGCTTCTAACCTCTTTTACATGTTTTAGGAAGGAACATAAAACTTTGCAGATGCATAGACTTATGCAGTCCTGGCTCTATCTACATCTATACACCAGCCCTTCCCCATGTAACAAAAGGAAACTTCTCAAAATTAACCCAGAGAGGAAGTGGAAAAAGTACCACCACCATCGTAGGGGTCAGTACGAAGTTCCTTTAGGAATGGGCCAAGAGGCACTTCAATGGCTCTGGAGAAGAGGTTCTCCAGGTGAGCAGGCCAGGGTGCCCTCAAGGTGCTGAGGGTGGCTTCCCACCCTCCTGGCACCCAGGTATGCATGTGCCTCACAAGTCAGGAATCTCTATCCTCAGGTAAGTTCCTGCCTTAGGCAGGGGTGGGGAGCAGTGGAGTGGGAGCAGTGCCCTGCAAAGGCACCCATACCTCAGCCTGGGGCTGCCTGAGAGGGAGATAGCAGTGCTGGGAGGAGGGGCCATGAAATGGGAGAGGCAGGAAAATTCCAGAGGGTAAAAGTTATGTTGAGAAGATGTGGGGACACCTGTGGAAAAGAATTGGGCATGGCTCTCACAGAAATTATTATTATTATTTATTAGCTCAAAAGCAAAAAGCAAAGGCTCTTCTGTGTCTCCTTTCTTATTTCCATGTTAAAGAGCCACAATGAGCCAAATGAATCTTTAACAAATAACACTTACTCCGGCTTCTCCTGGGAACTCTATCACAATAGTGGTGGTGGCTGAGTGTCCCCTGAGCAGGTACAGAGAGGGAGGCCTAAGTCTTTCCTCACCAACCCTAGTGATACAGCCAGAATAGCCTTCTGACACTGTGCCTGCCATGACCTGTGCTGAGGAGAAACACTCCACTTTCCTGGACCCCTGTGTTTGCAAGAGTTCAGCTCTTGCTAGATAAACATAAGAGGAACTGGTATTTCATAGAATCAGAGTGGTTTGGGTTGCAAGTGGCCTTAAAGATCATCTAGCAACACACCTGCTATGGGCAGGGAACCTTCCGCTAGTTACTCAGAGGTTTCATGGGTTTCACGGGTTACTCAGAGCCCCATCCAGTGTTGAACATCGCCAGGGATGGGGAATCCACAAAGTTTCTGGGCAATATTTTACTTCAGAATGGAAGTGTAAAGCCTTTGCAGAATTTTTAATTACAAAACAAAAGTTCCAGGCTTTTTGTCAGAAGTGGGCTCTAAACAATTTTTACATGTGCGTGGTACAAAGCTCACCTCCTCAGAGTCCCTCTGAGGTTCTGCTTCTCTGCACACACCATAGCAGGATTTCTCTGCCAGAGATTTTGTAGTCTTCAGCCTGGTGAGGAGATTTTCATTTCTTTAAATACACTGACAAATTTTATAGCCAGAATAATGAGGATGTAAGGTTGGGAAAATCCTTCTTTTTTTGTGCAAAATATTATTCTGACACATACGTACATGTATGTACACATCTGCGACTCTGGGTAGTTCATTATTCCACTGAACCAGGACAGCATGTGGACCATGGTCTATCGCTATTCTAACGCCATATTAAGCATTAATTTATTAACTGGCAGCAGTGGAAGTGAATGTAGAAAGGCTGTCAGCTTGGCATTCATAGTGTCCTTGAAAAGCCCTTCCTCAGCAGACAAAGGGTGGCAGGGCTGATGGAGCAGAGGGGGATACCTTTACTACATTTGGATGTGTGCCATGGGAAGTACCCATGTAACTGCAGGGAAGTGCCAGGGCTGACTCTGAGGTACACTAGAAAGTAAGTGCTCCAGGGAGAGCAGAATCCAGGTATTGGTCACTGCAAATGTGTGCAGTGGTGATCTGGTAAAAATACAGCTGAGCATGGGATTAGTCCCTTAAATATCTACGTTAATAAAGATGTAGTCTGCATTAAAATGGGAAAACATGTAATATATAATCAGATTACAATTTTCAAACAAATCTTATTCTGACTTCATGCACTGTACCTTTTACTTTCTGCAATGTATTGTATTACTTTAGGTAGTGTTAAGACCTCTTGTAACAGACCAGGCATCTCTCTTGCACAAACAAAGCTTACAAGGTTCCCTGCTTGGGCACTGGGCCATTTTTTTCTCCTGCATATTTTCTACTACAGTCTCCAGGAAATATGCACATGCAAAAGATGCTATTTGGTCTGTAACAGGGATATAATTGTTGAGAGGTATGATGAAAAATAATGAAAATTTAAATCTGAGATAATGCTGGAGTGTATATAGTTATTATCCACAATGAATTTAAAAGTGTTAGGGCAAGGATTATCTAGGTTTATTGCAGTTGCGCTGCTGGCATGTTAATTGTATTGCATATATGATGGTGTAAGTTGTGCGTAGCAGCAGCAAGCACATAACCTGTGCTAGAAAGTAAATGATGGCATGGAAAAAGCCAAAAACCAGCAGGTAGTTCCTCAGTTCACCATGGACATTGTCCTTCCACATGGTAACAGTCCCTCAAACTTGGCTGAAGCACAGCTCAAGCTTATTATAAAGATATAAAATCTTAATTGGAAGCAAATTTCTGTTTCCTCTTTTATTCTACTGACAAAAATATCTTTCTAAAAGTCCATTACTCCTTTAACCATAGTCTATAAATGCTTTTAATTACATGACCTTTCATGGTATTACATTAAAATGCTGTACATGGCTCAGGTATCACAGAAAACAGTTTCTCCTGAAGTGTTATCAATAAAAGCATATATGATAGAGCTACAGATTTATTGCAAATAAATGCTAATTTTACTTTTGCTAGACATTATAAACATATTGAGATGGTAAAAAAAAGTAAAACTATTTGTTGAAGAAAATTTCCAATACAAAGAAAAGTCTTTTTTCCACTAGGTCTCTCAAAAAAAAAAAAAAATACAAAGAGTGGAGAATAGACAATAAAAGCCATTTTTCCCTATTACTGTCTATGGATAGTGCCCCAAACACATGACCAGTGCTGGGCAGAAAGATGTAAATACATCTGAATTCTCTTGAATAATGTAAATATCTTTTCTTTCCTTGTAGATTAAGTTTAAACTGGGTGTAATCAGGGTATCTGTGAGAAAATAATTGTAAGAACTATCTATATATGGCCATTTGGAGGAAGTAAAATGCTAAACTTGCTTTTCTTGCATATTTGTGTCAGTAAGACCACTCTATGTCTAATTAATATAAGGAATTATATAATGAGAATAATTTCTTGTAGTCACAACCATCCCAAAATTAAAATAACAAATTATGAAAAATATCAAAAATATCCCTTCCAAGTAATATCCAGTAAGAATATTTTCAAGATTTCCCTTTTGCAATAGCTCTTTTGTGAACAGAAAACATTGGTTTTTTGTGTTACAGTGCTTATAAAATGGGCAAAATTTTGACTTAATTGTTCATTTACAAGTGGTCGTAGAAGCAATTTTCAAGCAGCTGTATTTCTGTGGATTATTCCCTCAAAGTTGTTCATGGCATGCGGTATTTCTAAGTGCCACAAATCATCCTGGGACACCACGTATTGTACAGTGCAGATTATTTATTTTGCCAAGTCCAAGTTTTTCTTTCTTAGCTTTAGAATTTGGAAACAATCCCAAAGGTAATAGGGACGTTTGAGAACCTTCTCTTAAATATGTCTCTTGGCTGGCTCCCTTTCCTGTTTTCTTGGCCTCTCCAGGGACACATAATCAGTGCTACTCCTGCAGTTCTTATGAAGTTGCCTACAGGCCTTCTCAACTTCTTACACTTCAGTAGAAGAAAAAAAAATTGAGTAGATTGTTTTGAAAACTAGGTTTTTTCTTTTAATTCAAAAAGTCTAGATGCTTTACATGCTGGATAATGAAGCTACATGTAACTGCTCCCAGCTCTCTCACACCTGCAATGTGAGAGGTTATAAATCAAATGCAGTAGTTGCCTTGTTTGGCTTCTCACCAGGTCAACCTCCCCCTAAAACAAAGTTCCAGAAAGCAAAGAACCATAACAATTGATTGCTGCATATAA
Source organism: Taeniopygia guttata (assembly GCF_048771995.1). Taxonomy (NCBI): domain Eukaryota; kingdom Metazoa; phylum Chordata; class Aves; order Passeriformes; family Estrildidae; genus Taeniopygia; species Taeniopygia guttata. Next base: position 22,301,709 of record NC_133028.1, on the reverse strand, counting down.
TGCTTCTCTATCATTATATAAAGAACTTCATAATAATAATCACAAAAAGCTGGACTGGTTATTCAGGGATTTCACAGCTGAAGATAACTTGAGGTATTTCAGTTTGTCTGCACTTGGATACTTCTTTCAGTTATTTACCTTTTCTTGATTTTGGTGCAAAAAGGGTTGGTTTTTTTTCATATCCCTTATTTACTAAACCAAACTCAGGCCAAAAGGCATCGAGGAAGTCCAGTACAAGATTTGGATTGATTTATTTATTGATAATCTACAGGGAGAATGAAAGCTGAGTTCCAGCAACAGCTACATGTTTACATGAATTTGAATCTAGAAAATGAGTGGCTGTCTGCCAATTTAAAAATTCACTTCTGTTAAATCTTATGGGCTTGTCTTAGGTTGCAAATGCAAGATGTGGCTGGGACTGTGAATTCTATTGCCATCTGTTAAAACCAGCTGGGGCAGTTTTCTTTGTCTGTTCCACAACCAATCCTCCCTCCAGGAGATACCTTCTGTTAATGAGCCATCGAGTCTCACTGCATGACTGATAAAATTACATCATCCCATTGTGAGATGCTCCACCCAGAGGGAGGAGCCAAACATTCCCACCGGGATATAATATGAGGTATGGAAAATCACAGCAGCCTTTTCCCACTGGATTGAGAGAATATCAGCTTTTTTCCCCACTGGATTCCTAGAGGAAGACCAGGCCAACCTATACCACCACTGGACCTTCAGAGGAAAACCACACCCTTCTACAGGATCACTGCGTCAACAAAACCACACCTGTCACTGCAGGAGGGCTGCAGCCACCGTTTAATGGCACTGCTGCCAACACCCTGACCCACAGGGTCAGCTCATATTCTGACTCTGTCAGTGATGTTTTGTATTACTGCATTTTTATTTTTCCTAGTAAAGAACTGTTATTCCTACTCCCATATCTTTGCCTGAGTGCCTCTTAATTTCAAAATTATAATAATCTGGAGGGAGTTTACATTTTCCATTTCAAGGGAAGCTCCTGCCTTCCTTAGCTGACACCTGTCTTTTCAAATCAAGACAAGGCTTAAAACTCATTTGTCAATAATCTTTTTTTTATTTATGAACATGTATTATAAAAGAAGAGCCATTATTTTTTCTGTTTCTGGAGATGTTTGGATTTCAAAATCTCGCCTGTGTTGCTTTTACAGCAGAAATAAGCACCCTTTTCCTGGATGTCAGACAATGTCCTCCCTAGCATCCTGCCTTTCACACCTTCTCCCCACTAATATTGTGCAATACTGATCTTGAAAAGAATCAGCTTTGCTTTGAATGGAGCAGAAACCTCTTGAAAAGTAGCATGTGGTCAGGTAGTGAAAGTGCTGTTATGTAATATATGCCACAGAGGAGAATCAAAGACATTTAGGCCTTTTGCTAATTCATTAGGCACTTCCTAAGCAAGGTTTTAGGCTTTGATCTTCCAGCCTTAGTGGCCTTTTACCACTGTTTAATCTAATTATATCAAACCTCACTGGTGCCAGCCAGAGTCCCCACACACTGATCATCATGTGAAAGTGAAAGTGCTGTTTTTTCAAATTATACACTTATTCCTATATGTGGGCAGATGCCACAGGTGTGGTTGTCATATCCTTCTAATACCTCAGACTCCTCAGTGCAGGAATCTTGTCAGGACCATCATGGTGAATGCCATGGTCACGGTTCTGGATATGTAGAACTGTTACAGAATAACATAGAATTTAATAGAGAATGAGAGCCTCAGTCCAATACTGACAGATGAACACCCTTCTGATGGCACCCTCAGCTGAGGTCTGCTGAGATACACATGACAGTTACTGAGGTAACTACTGTGAACAGGAATTTTATGTGGTCCCTCCAGAAGAATTTTATTCCTTCAGACCTTGTTTGTGCTGTCAAGTGATTCTTTAAGGAAAGAAATTATCTCCTTGGTGCTATGGTGATAAATCATGTTCAGCTCTAACGAGAGCAAGCCATGGGGAAAGAAAGTCTGAGGTGCTGGGGTGCAGGGATATGTAGAAGGTAACTGGGAAGGATATCGTGCACAACCCAGGGAGATGTAGCAGGCTCAGACAAACATTAGCTTTGGTTTGGAAGGGGGTTATTGTTATCCAGTGAAAAGGGCATTAGACATTGTCAGGAGGCCTGAATTACACATCTGCTGCATTGCTGCCGAGTGCTGCTGCTGTCTAACTATGTATTTCCTTGGATCATCCCTCACACTTCTGTTCGCATCCTAAAGTCTGACAATCTGATCTGGCTCTTAGGGCTCTCCTGATGCCCTGATTGTCCTTGCACAGAGCGGTCCCAATCCCTCCCTATGCTTCCATAGCAAACAAGGGAGAGTGGTTGATGTAGACATTTGCAATACCTTTTCTTTGCTGTTTTAAATAAATTTCTATTCTAGGAATAGAAGTTTTTATCCAATATTAAGATTTTGAAGCCTTTAAGTAATTTTGGTGACACTATGTAGTAAGGAAATCACTGTTTCAGGAATTCCTTTAAAGGTCTTATGCAACTAATAAGTTGAACTGAACTGATGAGCCTGTTATACTCATAATATTGTTCTTCTTTGGTCTACACTATCACACTATGTAAGAATTTAATATATATGATGCCTTCTACATAGGTGTGTTACTGTTTCTTTGCTCTACTTTCCCTAAATACAGTTTAGTGCAGCTCAATACTTTATCATCCCACATCTGTCTTTATGCCATCCCCTCTGTCTCTGCTTCTCAGGGCCTCCACTATTGTATCAGACCCATGTTTCTCTCCATCATTGTATTAAAGTTGTTAATTAATATTTTATTCTACAGGAAACAACTGCTTATCATGGATACCAAAATAAAACTGAGATTATACTATGCAATGAAAAACAAATTATCTGTAGATACTGGGTTAGTTAGAAAAATTGCTGCAACAGCTAAATTCAGTAAAACAAAGCTTCAGGCAGATGTGGGAGAGAGCAACCTGACAAGGCTCAGTGCCAAGGCTGTGCAAACTCACTGCACAAGTGATGGCCTGTCAGTGGCAGTGACGTGGCCACATTATGGAGTTACAGGGTTACCAAGGCTCTAAAGACTTCTGCTCACAGGTGGTAAGGCTGTCCCTCTCACTGCAGCAAGCAGTGCTTCTGATGCAGTTCTTTAGGTCAGAAGGCACCTCTGGACATCATCTGGTCCAATGCCCAGGTCAAAGCAGGGCCGGCTTAGGTGGTCTTCAAAAGACAGCAAGGGCTCTGCTCTTCAGGGCTGTTCTCAATGGTGGTTTTTCTCACCAATTAAAATCCAAGGTGTGGTATGGTTGTGGTTTAACCCCAGCTAGCAGCTAGCACACAGTCACTCACATCCATCTCCCCTTCCCCAGCCAGATGGGGGAAGAAATAGGAAGGATGAAAGTGAGAAAACATGGTTGAAATAAAACCAGTATGAAAATTAAACTAAATATAATTGTAATAATAATTAACAGTAGCAAAATCAATATCCATAAATGTGGGGCAGTGGGGCAGAGTGGGAAGATAACAAAGAGATAGAAAAGTAAAACCCAAGAAAGATGAGATAAAAATGGAAACATTCAATGGAGGTGAAATTCCTCACCCCCAATCAAATGATGCCCAACCAGTCATCAAAGGGCAGATCCCCACCTACATGGGGATGCCTTATGGTATGGAATATCCCTTTGGTGAGCTATGTCCTCTCCCAGCTTTTTGTGCATTCTCAGCCTACTTGCTGGTGTGGTGGTGTGTGACACAGAAAAGGCCTTGGCTCTGTGTCAGCACTGCTCAGCAGGAGCTAAAACATCCCTGTGTTATCAGCATTTCTCAGCACAAATCCAAAACAAAGCCCTATACCAGCTACTGTGAAGAAAATTAATTCTAACCCAGCCAAAACCAGCAGGGGTGCCATAAGGTAGAGAAGACAGAGTCAATGGGCTTAATTTTCTGTATGAAATAAAATAAACCCCTCAAGCATCCCAAAACTCTCAGAACTGTTCCTACTGAATACTCATGACTTTAAAATACTCCATTTCAACTTAAAAATCAACTTTGTTTATGCTATATGGTTGATCTAACATTATCTTAGTTGAGTAAGATGGAGAAGTAAGAGCCTGGGTCAGGTATTGCTGGCACACCTTTCTAACTCAAGTTCATCCAGCAAGCTTGCCAATCAATTAAGAGGCCAAATCTCTGATGACAGTGCACCTATTCCTGTGCAGCACACATTCCTTGTGGCATGGGGGGTTCCCAGCTTGGGGGAGAGCAGGGTGAGGGAAGTGAACAAGGAAGAGAATACTGACCTTTTGCTCCCTGGGGCCCTTGGTGAGCTGGAAAAAAATCTGTCAGTGAAAGGTGCTGTATGCTGAGGATCACCAAAAGCAGCTGTATTTGTATGCTTATCTTGGAAGTACAGGTTTCAAAAGAATTTGCTCAATGTGTCAATCAACTCAGAAGGAAATAATCAGCAGTAGTGGTGTTTTATTTAAACACTCTCCTTGGTTATATTTCATGGGGATTTATATGCTTATATAAGTCACAGAGGGGTTACTTGAGCCAACCAGCCAGTGGCTGATGCCAGAGCTGAAAAAGAGCAGAGGCATCCTGCAACCCTGCATGTTGAGCTGACACTAGGCCAGTGTGCCCTTCTCACTGTCCCAAGGAGAGTACTCTGTATTTTGAAAAGGAAAGTGAGTTCAATATGGCAAAAGTAAGATAAAGTTCAAAGGCTGTGAGTTGTATTGGAGCAAATACAGTCTAGAAATATATAAAGGGAGGGTGCCAAGAGGATGGAGCCAGACTTTTATTGGTGGTGCCAAGCAATAGGACAAGAGGCAAAGGGCAGAAACTGATACACAGGAAGCTCTGTCTGAATATGAGGAAGAATTTCTTTACTGTGGGGGTGACCAAGCACTGGAACAGATTGGCCAGAGAGGCTGTGGAGTATCCTTCACTGGAAATATTTAAGAACCATCTGGGCACAATCCTGTGCCATGTGCTCTGGGATGACCCTGGCTGAGCAGGGAGGTTGGACCAGATGACCCACTGTGGTCCCTTCCAACCTGAGCCATTCTGTGATTTTGTAAAATTAATTTCCAAGCAGGGATAACAATTAATCATGGAAAGGATTTAGATGCTGTGAGCTCTCCAGCTCTCATTTCTAAATAAAATTCTCTGCTTAAAAACACATAACTATTTGGAAAAGAAATCATTCAGGCAAGGCTTTGACCCATCTTGTTTACAATGTAAAATGAAAACATTCCTGATAAAGTCTATAAATTGATCCATACATTTCCCTCTAGTGGCAAAGAGACATAGTCACTATTTAATCTCAAGTTAGTAATTAATCTGATGTTGTTTTGATTTGTGGCAGTTTTTCTTGTAATTTATCCCCATAATTGAAATTACCATGTTCTGGTTTACTATTTGTAAACCAGATATTCCAGGACGTGAAATTACTCCCTTTCTCATTCCTTCCCTTTTTTTTTTAATTAAAACATCAACCTTATTCACTTATTGTCCCTAATGACCTTCTTAAACTTTCCTATTTCAGATTTCCTGTAAGAAAAACAGTAATGAATAAATCTTAGCTATCAGCTCTATGAATCTCAGTCTAAATCAAGTAAGTCTGTAGACAAAGTCCTGATTGATTTATGGTAATGCAGACATTTTTCATAGTCCCAAATAAATATAATCTTTCTTCTTAACAAAATTCTTTGTTGTTGTATCCTTAAATGACCCACTAGTAAATATATGTTTGTCTATATAAACAAGTTCTTAGTAAGATATTAGCCATAGATATTTGTTTCACAGCTTTCTCCTTAGCCAGTTTATTCTCAGTTGTCCAGTACCCCTCACTAGAGATGACTGACCAAAATGTTGATAAAAAGCCAGACAATGGGTCCTAGTGTTCCACCATGCAGTATTGTGCTGCCTTTATGAATTTGAGATTTTTGTTGAAAATTATGTAGCTATTCTAATATTTCTCCCCAAAGCCTTATCATTCCAACACTTTTCTGGGGTTTTTTTTGTTTGGTATTTTTTTTTTTTTTCTGAGGCAAATAGCTACAATGAGACATTTTCAAAATACCTTTACTCAGTTTTTACTGGACAGAGTATGACTAAGTGATTAGGGTTACTTGTGACTGTACCACTGGACTATGTGGATATGGGCTGAATGAGTGTGGACTGAATTGAAGGGAAGCAAGGGTATATAATGAGATTCAAACTAGGAAAACCATGAGTTCATTTGACTGGGCTGGGACCAAGACAGAGAGGGGCCAATTGATGCATGTTGATGGAAGGAAGCATAAAAAGGTGCAACTGGGCAATGTTAGATCAGTGGGAGGGAGTTATGGGCCTCCTTCCCTCCAGGCTTGGGTCCAGATTTGTAAAGTCTCTTTTGTTTAATCCCCACCATTTCTTCCACACCTATTTCTGAAAGCCTTTCCTTTGTCCTTGGAAGTGATGATATATATCACACATTTGCCTTGTGAAGTAATTATCCCCTTCTTTATGTCTGCCTTGCAGGGCTCCTCCAAGAACAAGCTCAGCCTTATCTGCTGATGATCTATTTGAGGAAAACCTTTCCCAGTCCCACCCTTTTGGGTGTTGATAGGGCAGCAAATTAAAAATTCGAAGCCTCTGGCATAGGGGTGGCTGCTTCAGATACAGCAGAAACTGAAGATACCTCCTCCTTTGATGTTAATCAGTTAGCAAGACATTGGCAGGTTCCAGCGCTCTGTCTAAACCAATGATGTAATTATTACAAGTAGGCTTGAAGCCCTTGGCAAAGCAGCCCTGTTTATTTCCCCATCCTCAAGAGCTCTGTTATTGCTATTCCTGTTGAAATTCAAGGCCTTTGGAAATTCAGTTGGTGTTAGAGCCAAACCCAGAACTCCGAAGCTCTTAATCCCTGGACACCTCTTGGGGCAGGGACCTGAACATATGTCCTGTGCTAGAGCTGGCTTGCCTAAACACCACAGGCAGCAGCTGAGTGACCAGGAACATTTTCTGGAGGGTCACCTTGTCCTTGGCTAAGGCATAAAATCTCTGTAAGGGATTATATGACAAAATGTGACTGTAGTGGAAATACCAAGAACAGGCATTATCAGTGGGTCAAGAATCTCTCACTTTTCTCCCTTTTCTTCTCTCACTACATGCTCATGCCTTACACAGAAGTCCTAAAGCCACTGGCATCTGCTCTCCATGTGAAAGAGCTTCTCACTTCATGCCTTGTCCAGTGCCACATAACTTTTCTCAGCCATATGACTTTATAAATGAACATTTATTAATCAATTCATCATCTCTATTACACAGTACCTTACCATGACCAGAGACACTTAAATGAAGAAAACCATATCTGATTCATACTTGCTCAGAGACTCCACCTGCTCTTCAGTGTCTCCCTCTAAGCAGCCTTTTTTTTTTTTCATAAGTGCTGTCAGTTTTGTACCCCAGGTAGTGGGAATGCCCTAGCATTCCTCAGGGCACAGTCACAGGAATTCCCAGGGTACTCACTGCACAGAAATGGCAGGCATGGCAGAGGCTTACACACGAGACCAAGTGGAAATAAATGGAAAACTTAACATAGCTATAAATAGGCAGAGCTATTATTTAAGCTTCCACATATAGGAATTAGCTGCTTTAAGGAAGATCTTTGCTATGAAAATTCTCTAGAGAAGATAACTGGAGAGGCCCCAGATAATCTTATTTATGTTTGCCAAGTGACAAAAGCCAGTAGTTTGCTGTTTAAGGGGTATTGGAAAGGACTCCAAAAAAGAACAAAACATCATTTTAAAGTTGCCTCAGATATTATGGGCAACCCCATCTCTGTGGGGAGACAACGTTTGTCACAGTAATTAGTACAGAACCTAGCAGTAAGATCTGGCAATGTAAGACTGAAGCTAGAAAAATTGCTACTGGAATTGAGGTACTAAATTTTAATTGCAAAGTTAATTAAAAATTGGAGGATCTCATTGTGGACTGGGACAGATTCTTCACCCCCTGAAGTCATATATCAAGATTGAATGTCATAGAAACATTTTCATTATTTCCTCTTGAGATTACTAGACCTTATACAGGAATCACTCAGAGAAACTCTATGTTCTGTATTTTGTCAGAGGTGTCAACATGATCCCTTTTGACCTTAACACCTGTGAAAAAAATCAGAGCCATTTTTCTTCGCTGTAAGAAGAGGCATTCCATGTCACATCAGAGAGTATGAATGGAGAAGTGTGATAAACTTAACCCAAGAAGAAACATATGACTTAGTTACCATTGCTGTCAATCTGTCACTGCAGCACACAAGATCAAGTGCTGTTTTTGTAAAGAGAAGGAAGCCAGTCTCTAAGAAGGTAGGTACTCTGATAGAAAACTGGAAGTCTGGCCAGAGGAAAACATGCTCCTTGGGATTACTGCTGAAGTACAACTGCAGAGGATGTTCTTGAGGTCTCCAATCTCCAGGCTGGCAGGAAAGGGCAGGCTGGGTTGAGTCTCTTAAATGTATGGGGACACTTACATAACGTCACCTGACTGCTGACTTTTACCATCCAATTATATATATTTGACTGATACTTTTATTTGTTGCCGTTTTAAAGACAATGGGAAGTTTAGCCATTTGTTTTTGCAGAAGTAGGGTTTGAGTCTTCAAATACATGTAGAAATGGAAACCTGAGCTTGATCCTGTTTTCTCTGAGAGTAGGACTTTAGGCTCAAGAGAGAGGTTTCCTGGATAAAAAAAGCAAGAATATGATATGGTCCCATGCTTTAGCTTCATTCTGAAACCATCATAACAGAAGTAAAAGCTGTACCATTTTCTGGGATAGGGCAAAGATTGGGAAAGTAACTCACTCCAAAACAAGCAGTGTAGTTACAATGGCAGAAGAAGACAGGTGAATAAAGCAAACTGGATCCACCAAATGAGAACACGATGATGCTGTACCTTCCTTCACTGATCTCACCCAGTCCAATGTTCACATAAATCAGGCAGAGGTGTGCCTGAGAGGTATTAGTTCACTGGAGACATCTGACCCAGGTCAGAGACTGCATGATAAACTGGAGTATGGCTCCAGGCACTTGCCTTGGGATTGAGCAGCAACCTGCACAGATATGCCCTGCTGAAATGAATCCAGATGATCTGGTTCATCAGGTCAAAATTATCCCAGTTTCCCACCCCACCCTGTGTCCTACCTGGCTAATCCATAAGCAAGGCTCACCATTCCTCCAGGCTCCTGGTGGCATGGGGCTGAGGTAAGCTGGCAGAAGGCTGCTGGGCAGCTCTCTTACAGGCACACGCTCCGTTCCACGCAAGGCAGCAAAGTGCACACACACGTGGCATTTTCAGAAAATCTGCTCCCCAGGTCACCACGAGAATCCCCACTATGTCGGCAGGTGCTTTTAGGCTCATTCACTGTCCTTGCAGGTGGCAGAGCAGGACAGCCCAGCACATACACACATATCCGTGTGACACTGGTGTGAGATGGCAACACAGAGATCAGTGCCAGCCCTCGGCTTTAGCAGGTTTCAGTTCACCCCCAAAACAAAGGTGTGGAGCAAACCAGTTCAGCCTGGTACTGAAGAAAGGTGACCTCCTAAAAGATGCTAACAGCCTGACCACACTGCCCCGATGGCAGGAGGCTCTTCCTGGGAGATTCCCAAGGGAGAAATGCCTCAGGAGAAGCTCAGGACCTGACCACTTAGAAAAATCAGGTAAAGATCCATTTGTCTTATTTCATATGATGGAAGTTCATTTTTACCAGCAATTGAAATGCATTTTTCATACGTTTTCTGAATAAACATACACAGAGCCTTTCCCTTGTGAGCATCCCCTTATATTTCCTCTGCAGCCAGTCAATCCACATCCTTTAAATGAAAACATTGATAGGGCAGCTGCCACCAGCAGTGCTTTTACATGTGTTTTTCCACAGTGCACAGAAAAAAACCTCTTTGCTAGAGCTAACTCAGGCTGCTTAGGATGGAAATAGTTGTTGGGACAAGTATATACTAGAGCTCTACCTTGCATTAGTCTCCAGGCAGGCCATGCTTTCCTCCTCCCCTCACCTTTCTCATGCCCTGGGGAAGCTTCTCTGCCTGCCTCCTCTGCTCCCACACCTGACCCAAATCCTCACCCTCCATCCTTGACACGATGCCATATCTCATACCCTGTGCACATGTCCTTCCTTCCCCTTACACCATGGTGAGGGAGGAGCTGTGGTCTGGCTGCAGACATCTAGGCTGTAAGTCTCTCTGCAAAGCAAGCTTAACTTGAGATGAATGCTGTAGCAATATCTCAGGTGAAATCTGCTTCTCACACGTGATGGTCCCTTGTGGTCACCTCTGGAAAGGTAGCCCTGTGTTTCTGAGGAGCACACACCAAATATTTGTGTGAAGAAGATCTGGCTGGTCTTACCCTGCCCACACTGAGAGATAGCTCAGGGAAGTGGTGGCTCTCCCAGCCAGGCTTTCTCATGCAGCTTCACACTGTGATGAGGTGCCCCTGAGAGTGGCACTTAGTGAGAAAAATCATACACTTAAAACCTTTCCAGACTTCACAAAAATAAGAGCATTCACTGAAGTTACTGGCATAGATTAACTCTGCTGATGGTCCCTAGAAATGCCTGCATGTCCATCTTGTCAGTGGAGAATACTCAAAACAATTTCACCTGAAATCTCCCTAAGACTAAAGAGGAAAAATAAGGACAGTGGGAAGTGCTTTGGCAGATGGATGGGATGTAAGTTGTCATAACTGTATGACACTGGAGCATGGGAAAGCACTTTTCTATGCAATATTATAAAGAAATTTCAGCAAGGTATGTGATGCATGCCAACCAGCATTGCCCCAGAAGCTGTCATTGCAGCACCTGGTACTGGCTGCCTGGCAAGGAGTGCTGTGAGATATCCAGTTTCTCTAATAATTAAGAGCATGCTCCTTCCAGGTGCTGAGCATGCCTATCTTGTGTTCCTTTTGGCTGAAGGTAAGGACAGTCATATCTGCATGACAAGAAGCTTTGGCAGGATGACAGGCCATAATTTCATCAATAATATCACATTAAACATTTACATGGTAAAAAAAAATTCTGGAACTAAAAAAAATTCAAGAGCTCTGTCCACCAATCCACAAACTTCTTAATTTTCTTGCCTTTCTCTTGATCTGGGTTTTAAAAACATGCTGAATTGTGGGAAGCTGTTCCAGACCCTACATAATGAAAATGCACTCGAACTGATTAATTGCAGCTTAGCTGTTCAATACAGGACATCCAACCTTTACCACTGCCACAAACAAACTTCTTGGCAAAATTTGGAGAAAACAGACAATGTTATACATAAGTAGAAAGATGTATCTTTATTAAATACCTCAAGGAGAAAGCTTATCTCTATATCATGCATGTTCTTGTCAAGAGCAGTCTGGAGAATTTGAGACAACAATGGATTCCTAACTTTGAAATTATGTCAAGTTCAGAATACAGAAATAGTAATAGGATGGTAAGATCGCGTTATGGTCATCTGCTGTACAGAACATCCTGTGGTATTCAAATAAATACATTCATTTTATAACCCCTGAGAACACATTTGATCTGTGGAGAGTTGGACAGTTTAAGGTTTTGCTAATAGCTCAGAATGTTTTTTATGCTGCAATTGAGAAAGCAGCTTTGAAGTCATTCAAAGCAGAGACTACTTTGAGATAATCAGGGTTTTGGACACTCTTGCTACTTCTGCCATTCATTGACTGAGGAATATCACTGGCAGGGATATGGTGAACATCAGTCAAAATCCTGGAAGAATGAGATTTCAATTTCTGAATCATTGACCAGACATGATGGCATGTGACTGCAGAGACTGACAGTGGGAGGAAACTGATACACAAACTTGCAAAGCATGAAGACGATAGAGCAGGGAAGATAAAAAGGATATTGAATAATGTATTAAAACACACAGACTGCAGGCTGAAAACTTTGTGAGTTTGATGCTATGATATTAAAGGAGATAACAGTAGTGGGACTGGAGGGGAACCAGTCACTTTTACTGTTTCAAATTGATGTGTAAATGAAGATTAATGGAGAAATAAACTTCTAAACAGAATGTAAAGGAAATTTTATTGAACAGGTCAGAGACACTGGGGACCACAAAGGAACTGACAAGAACTTCTAAACATTGCTATGCCTCCACATTTTAGACAGTAATGGATGGTTGGATGGATGACAAATGAGAGCACAGCATAGTACAAGGGAGACACATCAAAGCTACTATTAAAGAAAGTGGAAATGGATTAGCCACTGTCTGGGGAAATCAGATACTGGAGCTAGCAGTGAAGCCATGGAGTGGAGTCTACAGAGAACAGAGAAAAAAGATCATAAAGGTTTTTACTAAAGAAGATTTGTCTGGCTTGTAAAGATATCAAACAGCACTCTAAGAAAAATATGAGTTATGGGTCATCTCAGAGATCCTAAGTGTCTCCTAGATAAGTAATATTAGGAGGAGGAGACTTGCCCAGGATGCCTTCAGACAAGTCTGAACTGCATTGGAAAATGGGGCTGTGTTAGCCAGGTAGTTCACGTGTTCTCATGAGGGTGACACTTGACTGTGCATTGATGGTACTGTGGCTGCCTAATCAATATCTGGTTGAAATACATGGCAACTGTAATTTAGTATTTTAAAAAAAGACAGTTTTTATTTTTTGCTCTGTACTACTACACTGCTAATGTCCAAAGCAATTGTTGTGACAGAGATACATTTCAATTTTTTCTTACCCTGTCACAGCAGTGACCTCACTTAGCTTTCCTCCCTTGTCTCCTCTCAATGACTCTCCTGTTTCTCACTTTGTTCCACACTCGCTAAAATTTTTTCTAAGCCACTTATTTCCCCTTTACTGTAGCCACTGGCTTCCCTCACTGCCTTTACATAAATTTTGTTGTGACAAAAAAGCAAGAACCACAAAGTGGACTTCAAGTTATATGGACGGGAGGAACAGACACAAGTGGAGACCAGACATGAAGACCTGTATCTTCACACGTTTTGAGGAAAATACAAGTCATTTTCTTTCAGGGAGCAGGCAAACTTCCCTCCTAGGAATCTACAGTAGAAATTGCTCTCAGAGGAAGAGAGAGAAATGTTTTGTATTCCATATCGGCATGAAGTTAGCTAGCAATTAGTTGGTGTGAGCTAACCAAAGCATCAAAAGGAGCTACATAGCACACACACACATAGCTTTCATGTCAAGACTCTTGCAGGGTGATTGCACTGTGCTTAGTGCTTATGAGTCCAGGAAACTATCCATCTAACAAAAACACAATCTTTCATCAGGCAGGCTACTGGAACTAAACAGATTTGGAATTATTGACATTTAGAAACTCATTTTCAGAGACAGACATCAGCCAACAAATGGGAAATATCTAAGCCAAAGACACTATTGTAATATGCAAGATAAATAATGCACACACTGAATTATTTATTAATTAATTAATGTTGTCATAAACAAACTTTTACTGCCTATCCTTTCTGAAACTGTAAACTCATCTAAGTAAATGACAACTCAAGCTAAAAGGAGGGGAAAATTATTCCGGATATTGAAAGCAGTGAAATAAAAAATCCTAAAGAAAAATTTTGCTAAACTTCCTAACTTGGGTTCACAGAGACTGGAGCTTCTGAAATACTAATGAAAAAGATGGTGTCTCTAGTGTAGTGATTTATCAAAATACCTCACAAAGTTCTTAACATACATTGTTAAAAACACAAATTCCTCAGTGTCATTTCAAACAAGTTATCCTACTATCCACTCATCTTTAATTGCCAGTGACTGCACTCAGGACTTGTTAACAGTTCTTGTCCCAAAGAGTAGCAGGGGCACAAATATTCGTTAATGCAAACCTTTTTTCCTTTAAACACACCATTATTTAAACAAGTCGCTATAAAGTGTACAGTTTTCTTACCTTGAAGTTGCTTACAGAGAGTTAAGCTCTTTGTCTCCTTGTCTGCTAAACTCATAGTCCAAATGATTCCCAACCCAGACTCAAAGAGAAATATCCTTCAGCTCAATTTTTGGAATCATGATTTTTGGCTGAAAACACTTTAGGGAACTCTAGTCTATTACAAACTCACACAGTAATGCAGGCAAAGTATGAAAAGCCCTGAAGTGAAGTAGACCCAACCATTCCTTGACCCCACTAAAACTAATCTTGACACACGAAGACTTAGCTGCTCTGGCAGTTTCCTTGGCTGCTTCCTAACATATTTTCTGAGGAATAGCATATGGTGGAAAATAGTTTCTTCCTCCCACAAAACTACAAGACTTTGAAATCTTTCCTATCCTGAGTTGGACAAACCCCAAGACTTTTTGAAGCAGTTTGTAGAAACCAAGAGATGCCTCACCAGCCAAGAGCCTGGTCTGAGGTGTTGAGCACTGACTGTGCTTCTCCCTGGGTTAGCAAGCTGTTTGTTCCACCTGCCCCAAGGTGAGAGGAACCATTAATTAAGAAAAGAAATTATTATGTCTGCAAAATGAGCAGTTGTCTATAACAGGCATAGGAGCTTTCACAGAAACTACCCAAAACACATTCCTTATCACTCCCCAACAGAGAAATGACATCAAAAAGTCAGAGAGAACACTTGGGAAGGAAAACACTGAGTGCTGTTCCCTTGGCCTGGAGCTGCCAGGCTATGGATCCAGCCTTGGGCTTTTTTCTCATTCCAGAGGAAGGCTCTAATCCCAACCAAATGGGATGTTATGACCAAATAGCCTGTTCTGTCCTAGAAGCACTCCCCTTTCTCTCCCGTAAAATAAAAATGAAGAAAAAGGGTAAGGGATAAAAGGAAAAAAAAGAGATAGAAGGTTTTGTTTGATACCTGCACATGCTAGTGAAAGATTCTCAAGCCTGACCAGAGCAGGCAATATCTAATCAAAAGCATTTGGCAGCAAAATTAATGACCAACTCTGTTTGAAAACTGCTATTCAGAGGTAGCTTTAACCACCAGCACCGCTCTCTCCAGGCTCGTCCGTGTTTGTTTTTCCACATCCCCTGGTAAATTTGCACAAGGGTTCAAGGTCTGCTGCGGTGCCTTTGCCAGCCGCGTTTCGGCGCCGGTGCGGGAGCTCCCGGGGGCCCCTCGGCCCCGGCCCGGCCGGAGCGCCGGCGGCGGGACGCGGCTGCGGCCCCGGGACCGCCGGGCTCTGGAGCAGCGCTGGGGCTGCCGGGGCTGGCCACCCCTCCGGGACACTCCGTCACTCGGCCCCCAGCACGCAGCTCGGGGCGGATATGGTTTCTTGGCTTTGCCCCCAGCGCGCCCTTCCTGCCAATTCCTCCGCATTGGCATTCCGCGGGCGCTCCCAGCAGAAAGGCGCCGGGCCCGGCCACACCTGCTGCGGGTCGCGGTGCCCCGATTCGCAGCGCCGACCTCAAACCTCAGCCCCGACTGCGCCTTCTGCCGCGGCCGCGAGGGGCCCTGCGTGTGACCTGCCCCAGGAAAAGCCCCTGTTCCCTTCGCCCCTCTCCCAATGGCATTGCACAAGACAGCGTGTCTACAAAAAGACCTCCAGAAAAATAATTTTAAAGGCTGTGTTAGTTACTGTTCTAAATGTAAAGGGGACGGGAAAGGAAAAAAAAAAATTCTACTTAACTTTCCTTAACTTTCAGATCCTTGGTAACAAAATCTTTATTGAGTCTACAACTAAAATATTAGGGAAAGACTGTTAATAAAGGAATAACTGAGATTTCTTTGGATGAACGGGAAGCTCTGCAGAAAAAAAAAAAAAAAGAAAAAAAAAGACAAAATTAGAGTGGAGTAAAATCAGACAGCTAGAGTGAGGTGAAATGCACAGTGGGATCCAGTGGTTGGTGGTGACTAAACTAAGAAGACATAGCTGAAGAAACACAATATTTTAGGCTTGATTTTCAATAGTAGATACAAGCAACTATGCGTGGAAAGTTATCCAGACTCACTGTGCACCAGCTGCTGTGAGCAAGTGCAGTAAGAACAGCCCAGGCTCTGGTACAAGTTGTGCACAGCCCTAGGGCACAGTCTATCCACAAGTCACTTCTGGCTGTACTTCTACACACCACAAATGCAATGCAATTACATGTGCTCTTGCTTTTCCTCATCTCTTTTTTGGTTTTCTGTCTCATTTTCCTTAAATTCTCAGTCTGTAAATTAAAAAAAAAAAAAGGGATTACATCACTTAGTACAAGGTAATTAGCTTAAACAAGAGAAATTGAATTTACTAGGAGGAAATCCTGGTTTTGCTCCAATGCTTCCTGCTTGTTCTGGATATTATGCTCAAAAAGACCAGAGGGAGAGTACCTGTTTCATCATCAGTATGTTTTCCCCTAAAATCTCTGGATTTTAAGGAAATGTATGCAGTTACTTTCTTAATCATCATAGGTATTTATTCATAGCCTTACTGACTGGTATTTAATGACATCAAAAATCAGCTTATAGCACATGACATACACAGTTTAGCCCCTTCCAGTTCTTCTTCAGGCTTACCCCAATGGCCTACCCCAGTTTCAGTAGTGCTGCTCTCTTCATTAGCCCATCTTTTTCCTGTACAAGCTTTCTTTCCTCAGTGCTGCTCACATTTCAAAGCACACAAATGCTACAGCTGAGGAATTCAGCTCAGCTGTACCTCCTTTACCTACAGCAGGGGGCTCACCTTACTGAAGAGGCTCAAAACAGGTGAAGCAAGGATGCCCTGGGGTTGGGAACTGAGGCAGAAGTTTCTCAGCATCTTCTGTAGAAACATATTGCATTGGGGTGCAGCTTGCAGCTGGCCAGCTGTGCTGCTTCAGTGACCCGTGGAAACTTGGAGTGTACCTCTGTATCTCACACCAGTGATGGGAGTGCACGGGGAGTCCCCTGTGCTGGTTTATGTCCAGGCAGCAATGCAGAGAGCTCTGCTCCAGCTGCAGGGTTGGCCAGATGCAGGTGCTTAGCCTGTGGGAAACCAAGACATGAGCTTATGTTAGGCCATGGTTCCTTTGTCAGTTCCATGAATGGCCCAAGAAATTTTGTTGGTGTCACCTCCCTGCTCTCAGCATGGCTGCTTGTAGAGAGGCAGCACAGAATCTCACCACACTTGTTTCAGGCAAAGTGATCTCAGCTCTATCAGTCTGCCTTTTCCAGACTTGTTTCCTGCTTCACCTCACTTCAGGTGTTTTGTTTTGCACAGACTACGACAGGGTGTATCTTATCCCCCACTCTGTCTGTCTGTCATGCTGTGCTCCAAGGCACTGTCCCTCCTGGGTGAACAGGCAGTGACACACGAGAAACACCCTGGGAGAGCAGCCTGTGTCAATCTGCATCAGTCATGGCCCAGTGGCTCTCACATGGTGATGCTTTTCTCAAGGCAAACTCTGGTCTTCAGAGTTCCTCTCTGGGTCTGCCACCCCTGCTCACACAGAATACAAAGCTCGGGAATTTTGGAGGGTGCTGCTCAACAAAATTGGTCTCCTGCCAGGCCTTGCTCAAGCCCTGCCCTGTTCACACATCCCTGGCCAGTCACAGTGGCCCCACATGGCAAGGGGTGTTTGTTGTCCAGGGGTGCTCCTGCCCAGCCTGTCATTGCTTGCTGGTGCTGCATATATTTCTCTTGTTGCATGGGGAAAAACATTAGCCTCAGTGTCCTTGTGTGGTTTTTTATAGAAATGCATTAATTTGAACAAAGGAAGTTAATCACCTTCTGCTAAAAATAGGGATGACTGCAGTGCAGACCTAGCAGCAATATAGATCTGTGGTGATTTAATGTTAGGGTCCACTCTTGGAAGAACAGCTAAATATTCCAGCTTTCTAAAGGTTAAGATACATGTCTAATAGTGATCTATTTAGAGAAAATAGTTCAGACGTCTAATACATAGTCAAAAGTGAAAGGTACTTGTTAAAGTCTTGGGTGGCAAGCAGACTGCTGCCTATCCCTATGTCCTAGCAGCCTCCTCAGCCCTGCAATAACTTTCAACATTTTCTGCCTCTACAGTTGAGCTTCTTTGTCCTGGCTCAGTGCCACCATGCTCTGCACTTTGATGAGTTTATGCCCAGGAAAGGCAGGGCTATTTCAGAGTTGGAGTGTCTGAGTGGGGTAAGGACTTTCCAGCACTCGTCTCCATTCTGCCTCCGCTTTTGCAGAGCAGATGAGCCCAAACAGAAACAGTTAAACTCATTATGTTTCCACCACTGTGCTTATAAAGAGAGAAAAAATGGGGCATCCTCTTCAAGGCATTTGAAAAATCTGCAGATGAAAAGTTCTGTAGAAGAGCAGAGAAATGGAATAATGCTTTCTAACTAGCTCTTTGGTAACAGAGAGATGTAAAATTGCTGGATTCTAATTTGAAGTCATAAATTGAAAACATTATTTTTTTCCTAGGTAAGAATTTTTTAAATTGTCGAATTACAATATTAAGTATTAAATTTCATAATATTGAAAGATTATGAGCACAATAACATGCAATATGACAAAACATCTTACTCATGTCAACTTAAACAAAAAATCTGCATTTTCAGGTCTTTTTCTTTGTGTGTATCTACAAACTGAGCAGTGACCTGGCAGCTGTGCCGTGTGTCAGTGATGTGAAACAGGTTCTGCCCCTCACACTTGACCTGGAAGAAAATTGTGAGGTCAAGTATTGCCTTAACTCTGGGAGTCTGGCATCCAAGACATTCTGCTGTCCCAGAATTAGATAGAACAGCAGGTGCAAATTAGGGAAAAAAATTCCAACTTTTCAGCTCTCTTGTGTATTTTCCCTGGAAAAAGCACATTTAGGTTGCTCTGCCAGCAGTCAGACACTTGCATTGTGTAAGGCTGACTGGGCCTCGTGGGTTGCTGTCACCAAGTATGGACAGAAATTTGTAGTGTATATAGAGGATGGGCTGCCCAGAGATTTTCTTAAGGGCTTGTTCTGCAAAGCATGTCAGAAGTGCTGCTCACTTTCTGCATCCAGATGATCGCAATGTGAAGAAACGAGCAATATAAGTGAATCTAAATTATCTTATTATGTTTCAGAGCAGCTGTTTGTGACAGAATATTGTGATAAAATCAGCATATATACTGTGGTGTGGTGCAGACTGGGTAAACACGATGTACTCATTCTTCTTTTTGGTCTTTGGCCTTCAGAGGCAGTTTTGGCAGACACAGCACCATTTAGCAACTTTAGAAATGACACCAACTTTGCCTTCTTAAACTGAGGTCTTTCTGACTTGTGTGGCTGCTACCCCACGAGAAGGTGTCTTTAGTGGGTAGGCCAGCAAAAGCAACCAGGGTAACCAGTGAGGAATGCATGGGATGCCTAACCTTCCTTCAGTGCTGATGTTGCAGCTTCCTGCCTGCACAGATGAATACAGTCTGAGCCCAGAAGGATATCAGCTGAGTTAGCTCTGATTAAAACTATAATTGTAAATGTTGCCTCTCTAGATAAGGCACAGGCGCAGAAACTGGCAATGGGACAGTGCCCTTAGAAGTGCCTGCGAAGGCTTCCCTGAGTGTCAGATTCATCTCATGTCTCTCGAGTGAGGGATAAACCTGTTTCTCTGATTTAAAGCAAAACTGAGTTATCCATTATTCCATCTAGCAAAGAATAGGGAATATGATCTCAAACTTGAAGCAGAGGTACATTTTTCTCATCCAAACCAAATGGTGCCTTTCCATAACTGTATCAACAGCCATAACAATGTCAGTAGCCCAGGCTGGATTAATTCATTAGGAACAATTAATGGAATCACTTTGCAGAACCATCAAATTCTGGAATTGCTTTTTAAATTGACCTTCTTTTGAATTTTCCTAGGTAGTATCTTCCTTAATCTCTTGTTCCAAGTGAAAGGTGAAAAGTCTTTTTTTAAAGTTTGCTTTATTACTAAAAATAAAACTAGCACAGATGAGCTTTGAAGTATATGTAATTGAGTCTCATGTGATCAGAGGACACAGTGTTGGATCTCTTAATGTAAGTTAAATGATGATATACTCAGCCAGTCCTGGTGGAGAGCTGGTTATTGTTTGCAAACAGCATAAATCTGCTTTTGATTTGTAACATTGATGGGTCACCTTGAAGAAACAAATAGAGCTAATTTTAGGTTTATATTTTTAATACATCTGTTTAGACCTGTCAGCACATTAAAATTTAATGTTAAGGATTTCACTGAATTTTATGACAAATCCTAACACAGAAGCTGGAAACCTTGGGTTTCTAAGGTGAAAACCAAGTTTAGCTTTAATGCTACGTTCTATTTAAAGACTTTTAAAAACATTTCCCAGAGCTGCACTGGCCTAAGATGCTGCCTGGGAGCAAGCCCACAGCTGTTTGCTTGCAGCACACGCTGGAACTGAGCTTCTTCTTGCGGGGCAAGCTGGCCCCTTTGTGTTCCACAGCGGCTGTGTTTTGCTGAACGCAGATAAATAAATAAATCATGTCTGGGGGACAAGGGCCGCCCTTTGGTCCCGAGCGCAGCCGCATTCCCTGTGAGCGGTCGGGAGCCGGTCCCTGTGAGTGGTCGGGAATGTCTCCCGGCCCGCTGCTTCCAGCGCGGCTGGAAGGTGCCGGCAGGGCCGCCCGGCCGCTTCCCTGTCTCAGCCCGGCCCCTCTGTGCTGCGGAGAGCGGGGCCGTGCCGGGCTGCGGGCACAGCACAGCGGGCACAGCACTGCAGGCACAGCGCTGCGGGCACAGCGGTGCAGTCACAGCGGTGCAGTCACAGCGTTGCAGGCACAGCGCTGCCTGTGCCAGCCCCCGCTGCCTGTGCCAGCCCCCTCTGCCTGTGCCAGCCGCCAACCCGGCCCCGGGCAGCAGGGCAAGGGCAGCACAGCCGCTCTTCTGCCCCGCATCCCGATGCAGCCAGAGAGGTTTTCTAGTACCGTTGCAGATGAGTTTTTTTGCTCCTCAGTCTCCATTGCCATAAAAGGAGGAGAAGAGCATTTTTCTACGCCCCAGAAAAACTGTGGCTAAAAACAAATGAAGGATTTTGAGTCACTCAGTAACAACGATGGATATCGGATAGCATAAAGTAGAGATCACTCCGCTTGTCTTCTGCATTCTCTGTCAATTGATTCATTGCTTTCAGACCTTTTCAAACTTGTTTCGTGAACTAAGACTTCCATGATCCTCGTAATTACAGTATATACGAAGTTTTCATCAAAACCTTTTCAAACCAAAAATTATTTATATTAACTAGAAACTTTTTTATTTTCCAAGTCATCCGAAGATAATTTCTTGGACGTATCTCATGGCTTCCGCTTTCTTTTGGAGTTGCTGGCAAGGAAGTTCCTTCAAACACAAACTATTTGAAACAACATTACCATCTAGTGGAGAATATGATCTAGCACTGATGTGAATTCCTTAATGCAGAAATATACACCGTGTGTCTGTTGCACAAATGCTGAATTAGGAAGTAAATTAAATACTCGTTTTGAAAATCAATTCTTGAACTTAGCTGACTGGTTTAAGAGGAGTAAAAGAGCCTTTCAATCATACTGTAGATTAGTAATATTAGAAATGCAGAAAATCAGTATAAGAATCTCTAGATTAGTTTTAATTCCCTAAGATTTTCAGAAGAAAATCTTGATATTCATTCTGAAAAAGCTGGTCACAGGACTTTCACTTCCTGCACCTCCACTCTGCCCTTCCTACACTTTCTCACTGATGTTCAGTTTGTTTATTGGGTTTCTCTACTGTGCCCCACCAGTTTTTTCCCCTGCACAGGCTTTGGTAAAACAGCCAGCATTCAGTGGAGCCTCCACGGTGAAGCACAGCTCTAGGAGCGTGCAGGACATGTAACAACTCTCTTAAATCTGTCTGGTCTCATCTGTGTCATTCCTGATGTACCATGCTTCTTCCCTCATTGCCACATTTACTTCAGCATTGTGGCTGAAACCAGTTTGCAGTTCTAGACTTGGCTAGTTTGTCAATCCTCTGTGGCCTAAACCCCTCTGATTTAGGCAAAAGTTAACTGTTAGGAAAACACACCATCCTTTGGGGACACTATCTTCATACAGTGCTCAAGTGCCAAAGCAGAAAGCTTGACAGAAAAATCATGTCATGGGTGCTTTTAAATCCACCCATGAGGGCCACACTTTCACTTGTAGAAGGTTGCCTAGAGCAACAAACATGGGTGTGATAGGAGGATACTAATCATACTAGGATACAAAGCCATACTAGGAACTTGGTTATCTCCTCCACTTTCCCTGCTGCTCTGTACAACCCCTGGTATGACTGAGGAAAGCTGCACTCGTGGGAGTTGCTGTCTGGAGGAGACTGAAGCTCTGTGCAGCACAGCTGCAGGGGTTGCACAATACTGAATAACAGCGTAGCAGCACCTCCTTGGCTTGGGGTCACAGTGGCTGCTTTGCTTTGGAGATTACAGGCTTAGGCCTTAAACTCCGAGGGTAATAAAGACATTAAAAAATAACCCAGCAGCAACAACAGAGTCCCTCCCCCAGAGGCAGTTTGTTATCTGAAGGTGTCATTCTGTCTGTTCCTGTTGGAATCAATGATCAAAATTCCTCCCTGGGGATAAATTTGGGTACTTTAATATCAGGCATTAAAAGGAAAGAAAACTGAGACAATAAAGTATCTGCCAAAAGTTTTGTGAATTTTCTTTTTAGAATCAAATTTCTTCCCTTCTGATAAGAGATGCAGCAGGGTAATAATTCACAATTGTTGTTGTTTCTTCACTTACATAGACAGAACATGGTAGATCTGAGAGACAGAAAGTCCTTAAAACTTGTAATTAAGAGGATCATTACAATCTCCCAGGGTAAGACTATATTGAAATCAGCCTGATTTTGATGGGCCTGGATATGAGACCTGTTTAATTTTTAAACCTTTTCCAGTGACAGCAATGGCTACATACCCAGGCTAATTGCCTGAAGCTTTATAATCTTTTTGCAAAAGATGGTTGGAGAGAGCTGGAAAAAGCTCTTTCATTACAGTCAGAAAATAGGAAAAATGGTCAAATGAATTCAGGCAAGGGAATGAGCTTAGCATTTTCTTTGTGGAATATGCAGTATATCTTTTCACAATTCCATCTAACCTCCAGTGAGACTCATAACTGCTTTTTTAAAATTCCAAATTAGGCCAGTTTGGTATCCAATGAGAACATTAGGCTGGATGTGCAGGAGCTTGGTAAACGAACACAGCTGACAACTCCTGAGCACTTGCTTTCAAATGTTGCTTGCTTTTAAATGCTGCTCCTACCTTTAAAAAATGCAACCACAATCTGATACTCCTTGAGAAATAGCCAAGAATCAGGAATGGCAGGGAGAAGCTGGATTTGAAGCTGTTCATCAAGAATGGTAGGTACATGTCTAACCTACATCCTTCTTTTCTGACTGAAAGAGCCAAATACTGGTATGCATAAAAGCTTCCAGATTGCCCATGCCCTTAGTTTCCTCAGGGAAGAGGGCTGGCAGCACCAACAACTTCTGTGCAGAAACCATGCTTGGTAATGAAGGAAATCTGTTTGGCTCATCAGGACAGGGTGCTCAAGTGACAGACAACAGAGCTTGCAGATGTTCCACCTTTATGTTGCAAGATAGAATAGCTGGTGGGAGAGGAATACAGAAGAGGGAACGTATAGTATAACCTTCTCTCTGAGACAATTTTTAGTCACTGTGGTAACTAAAAATTCCTGGAATTTGTAGCCCACAGCAGTGAGCTGTTGCATGTTTTTTTCTGGGATCCCTCTGGAGGTCATACAAAGGGTTTGGGTAAATCCCTGCTGTCAGCTCTTTGCTTCTGAAACTCTCATTTCCTCCTTCTCTCACATACACTTATGTTCCTTTAATCACAGAACTTCCTATTTCTTTTTTAAGCAAAAGCTGAGAATGGAAGTTTTTATCTTTTGTTGAGACATGAAGTTTTTTAAAAGGGGAAACAAGAATTTACTGTATTTGCAACACAAACTCAGCAAATAATAATTAGCACAGATCCAGTCAAAAGTCCAAATATATATTCCTAATTTGTCCACAAATCTAAGCACCTGTTGACTTAATTTGTTGTGTCTTTTAAACATTGGTCCCAGCTAAAATAGTATTGCTTTCTGGAATTGAGATGTTGGAACAAATAATAATTTGAATTTGAAATGCTGTCTATTTTTTTTTTTTTTCATTTTAAACAAATGCTAATAATTTTGGATGCCTAAATATGTTCTGAGGATAGAAGACGCTGTTTATGCCAGCTTGATTTAGGCTAAAACTGACTTATTTTTCCTACCCTATATGGAACCTGGCAGCTACCAGAGCATGGGTAATGGCTTGCTATGGCACCTTTCATGCCAGCCAGCATATCTAAGGCAGCAGGCAGTAACAATGAAGTCAGCAGTTATGTATTACTCCATCACTCTATCCCCTTAAATCCTGCAGGACCCAGGTGGGCCACCTGGAGTTTCTGCAGCTACAATTTCTGTTCAGGCATGGAAAAACACCTACATATGTTCTGTCTCAGCATCCTTTTCCTTGTTTTCCTGCAAAGTCAGTGCATTAACGCAATCTTTCTACACCTTTGACATAGTTTAGCAGTTTGATGCCAAACAATGAAGTTAAGGTCGGAAACATGACAGTCAGACAATAAGCGCCAAATTTGTGAGCAAGTAACTTTCTCATTAAACAAAAGGTAAGGTGGCAGGTATCACCAAAAAATGGTTCCAGCGGGGGCTGCATAATAATGGATCAGCATCACGGACTGCCTTCATGTAAGCTCCAGCAAAGTTACATGCTCTAAGTGTCTGTGGATGAACTTGCTACTCAAGTTATTTGATTTCTAGGTATTATGGAAGCTTGTTCTCAGCATGATGAAGATGTCAGTGCATCCCAGAGATATGCCAGAAGCTCTTGGAAGATATTTTTGTTTTAACAAGTCTTCTATCTTCCATTCTAGCAGGTCATTCTGAACAGATGATTATGTTATGTAATCAGGTCTTAACTTTCTCCACTGTTTGAAAAGAACAGAACACTTTCTTTATAAGAAAAACTGCTGACACTGAAATCTACCTTTATGAGCTCCATTAGGGACTGCAAAAAACCTGAAGGTTTTCTGAAGCTTATCCCAATTATTTCACTATGCTCAGATTTGTACTGCCTCTCAGTTTAACGGGTATTTGCAGCTCTCTATGGTAAGTCAGACATCCTAATGCAGGTCTTGAAAATGTCATGGCTTTATCCTATCTGGTCCTACATGCCTTCTTAACTGTCCATCTCTTTCCATTTTTAATAAGCATCTTGGTTTTTCCTTCTCTCAAAAATGAGCATGATTTTTGCTGGACATGTTTCCTGTATAGAATGTGCTTCAAAGGCTGTAGAATGGTTCTGTACTTACATGTGACATTTGCATTCTCTGGACAGAGAGACATAATTCTGTCTCTCAGGAGAAGCACAAAGAGAAGAAGAGAAAACAATCTTTATCTCTGCTCCTTTGTTTTCCCCATGTGGAATGTGATATAGAGACTGTTTACCTGAAGTGATTGCTTGACTGGATTCTGGTGAAGGTTGTTTGGGTTCAGTGATCAATCACATCCAGCTGTGTCTTGGATGCTCAGCAGAGGGTCACAGTTTTGTTAGATAAGTAAGATGTAGAATAGGATAGTATCTCTTTAAATAGTGTATTAATGTAATATAGTATAGTTTTAATAAAGCCATCCTTCAGCTTTCTGATCTGGAGCCAGACACCATAATATCTTCCTGTCAGGGGTCGCCTGATTTCTAATACTCACATACCAATTACATTTCTATTTTACCATTTGCAAGGTCCACTGCTCCCCTGTATCTGCCTGTTACCTCATTCTCTAACCACTGAAACCACCATTTAAGATTCCTTATCAAAAAATACCACATACAATTAGTGTATCAGGCCATTAAACACTAAACAACAACCACATTTCAGGTTTTGTTTGTTTGGCAATCAGACTTTTTGTGATATGCCCCAAGAGAAAGCTGTGAATAATGAGCTGGGAAGACATACACGTACCACTAATCCCACCAAGAATCCATGACTTCAAAAGTCCCAGCCAGCAGCTGACTCTTGAAGCTACTCAGCTCATCTTAACTAGTACATGGAAGAAATGCTCTTTAAGACAACTATTGCCTTGGCAATTTCAGATCTGCAACATTACAAGAAATGTCACTATCTACAGAGCCAACGACATCCTATGCATCAAATGCTGGAAACATGGAAAGAAGAGACAATATAGGAGTGTTATTAGTATTCAGCCATCCTGTATCAGCTTATGAAAAGAAATCTGAGGAAACTGAACTTGAAATTTCTTAACGCTGGTGAAACAGTCAACCCCTGCTCCTCCTTCTCCCTCCCCTGCATCCAAAAGAAATAGGACAATAGGACAAACCAAACTGTAGCAAGACTTTTTTCCTTTTTTTCCGTTTTTAATCTTGATTAGAATGACTTGCAAACAAGTACTGAGAAATGGAAATTTGCTACCTCACTAGTAAAAGAGGAGCAGACAGATACAAAAGATAATTACCATATTCTGCTTTTAGCTAGAAAATGAAAAATGTATTTCTATCCCCTTTGCAGACAAGCAGTCTAGTGTGAAATGCTAACAAAAGGTAAGGTATTACAGAAGAGTGCTAGAGAGTGATTGAAAGAAAAAGGCATTTGGTTGAACCTAGGATCAGTTGTCAGAACATCTTTGTCAGTTGTTCCTAATCAAAAAAGAAACGTAATGAAATTTTGAAATTTTTCTAAAATCTCTTTGGTTCTGAAACAATGCATGAGAGAAGTCAGGGATGAAGAGTTAGTACAAGCTTCTCCAGAAGCCCTGTTTTAATCATCTCTGTTCTCTCTGCAAGAGGAGTTTCATCATCTTTCAGCATCTATAGCCCCAGTGCTTTTCTACCACCATGAAAATATATGATACAATTAGACAGAAGGATAAATGCATTTATACAAAAGAATAACTAGAGTCTTGTACATAATGAAGCCCTTCTTGATTTGCTTTGAGTTATGCTGAAAAGGCTTACTTTAAGGCACGGAATTCTTGCAGCCTCAGGTTTGTCTAGATGAAAGGAATATTTTCTGGCTACATGAGCAAATGAGTACCTAGCGATCCACCCTAATTTAGGTTATGTAAAACTTAGTGGGTGTACAGATGTGCCTTCTGAAGGCAATGCCTGGATTGCACTCCCGATGGTTGGCCTGGCTGCCAGCGCTCTTCCCCCTCCCACGCACCCGTTCTAGTAAAGCTCTGTTGAAGAAAAATTACTTCATGTCACAGGGTGTGACCATATAAATACTTTGCCATGATCTAAGGTGCCTCAAGCAACCATGGCATTCATCCAGCTGTAGTCAAAATGTACTCATTTCAGGCATTTTTCTGGTGTCATCAACTCCAAAACTGTGTTTGCAAATATGGTGCTGTGTTTAATGCGTAAAAGAACGTGAACATAAAATTTTGAAACAGATGGGAGACTAGTGAAGGGCTGTGTTACAGAGAGCAACCATTGTGCTGGAGGTGCCTAAGCAGGCTCTAAGAGAACAGGCTGGCTTGTTCAGGGAAGAGCAGTGGCATGCACAAACACCTAAACAAGCCCTGACCAGCCCAGCCCCGGAAACAGCAGCAGTGTAGATATGAAACCTGAATTGTGGGTTGGGCGGCAGCAAGGGCAGGGCTGCTCTGAAGGGGACAGTGAGCCAGGGGCTGAGGGTGACAGGCAGGCAGAGGGAACAACGTCCTGATAAGGGGCATGCCCCACAATACTCAAAACACACAAGCAAGGCAGGTCAACAGTTCAGATCACCAGTCAAGGCTGAGGTCAAACAGGAAAGCCAAGCCCATAGGTCAGGATCAGCAAGGGTACATGGCCAGATGCAGCTGTGGCTGCAACATAGCTCAGGCAAGGACCAAACACAAGAAATGCAGTTTAAATGCATATCCTAAAAGACAGTGGCAGTGTGGGAGGCACCTGGATTCTTCCAGCTTTCTGCTGAATGGTTGCAAGGCCAGCAGGCATTGAGGCCCAGTGCTGCTGGAGGCCTGAAATGCCTCTAGGACAGATGTCTGCATTATCTAATTAAGCAGCCAAATCTCCAGAAGAGAAGGGAATGCAGTGAGGGCACTGATAGTATCCTACCTGGCTTGGCTACAAAGTGGTATGCTCTGCCATTTTGACATACCAGGCTGTTTTATTACAGTGGAATTGCAGCACCTCCTGTAGTGAACTTGAAGTAAAAAAACTGGATTCTGTTCCTTGCTCCACTGAATGATGGAGTAAGATCCCAAAGGAGAAAAAGCACCAGCTATGTTGTCTTTGCCATGCCAGAGACTGCTGTCTTTCATTCAGAGTCCTACTAGCTGCAGTTTTGTGACTTAATCCTAAATAATGCAATCCCTATCAGATTACTGTTTGAAAAAAATCCCAAGAATATTGACTGCTATACTGCAGTCCTTGCTGCTCAGGATTGCTGGTAGTGCCTCCACTCCAGCATGTGTCAAGCAAGAGCTGGTGTGTGCTGGGTACCTGCAGAGGAGGTACCTGGCAAGGACATAACATGTTTTAGTGGAACTGAGAGAGTTACTTTTGGGAGATGAATAGTTGCCACTAAAGGGCAAGGTTCCAGTGGCTGCATTTCCCATTTTACATTGTTTTGGCAGAACATTGCCTGACATACCAAGTACATGTTACAGACCTTCTGGAACAATCTTTCAGAAAACCAGTAAGATAGTCTGACATTACTTAGAAGATCTGGATTGCACTGGAAGCCAGCAACCAGTGAGAAATTGAAATATTTGGTACAAGTCATAGCACTCTTTTGTGACTCAGTTCTCACTCTAAACAAGGGAACTTGTGCCTTTATGAAAGTATTCTGATCTTCCCACGATAGGCACTGTATCATTTCTCCAATTCTGTGTTAAATAATGACTTCTGGAAATAGACAACAGGGCAAGAAAAAGTACATCAAACAGTCAGAAGCACGGCAAGTCCCAGGTACCTACCACAATTACTCATACTGGATGGAAGAAAACCAAACCAGAACTGGTGACCATGACACTGCAGCTGATCCTCCATCCATGCAGCACTGTTCACTGCAAAGCTTTCAGAGATCTTGCCTTTTTCCTTGTTGCACATGTCAACATCACTTCTTTCCATGTTTCAGACTAATCTCTCTCGGGACTACCACATCCATGTAATCCACTAGCACACACTGCACCCCTGGCTGCCTTTGTCATGCACCTTTGGAAGCCTAAGTTGCACATACTAATGAACCCCTTCCTTCCTTCTTCACTGTTTTTTCTTTTCTTCAAAGATTAGGCATCACTGCTGGGAATTTTTATCTGTAGAAGTGATATGGAGAAAATGTTGATTATTTCAACTTTTATTTTCCAGGAGTGGTTAATTGGCTATTTCTGCTGAGGGATTCGATGTATGGATTTGCAGGTGGCTTTTAAAAAAATATTATCTGAATCAGAAATTACTGTTCATATAGAAGACAGTATGTGATGACAATGTCTAGTACTCAGAAAATAGGAGACCTAATTTTACGCATTTTTAAGAATGCTCATCTACAGCATAGTTGGAGTATCAAGTATCTGGGACTAGCTCTGGGCTCTATTACTTCTTCCTCATACCTCTGGAGGAAGAAATCCCAAGCTTGTACAAAGTTGAACTTCCCTTCAACTTCTAGTCCCAAGCTTTTTACTGAGAATTTGTGTAAGTGCATTACTAAGAGCACTTAGATGAGAACTAGAGTCACTGTTCTCAGAAAGCATGACTGGTAAACAGGTAACAAGCAACTTTATACTTTTCTAACTATATACAAGCAACTGTTTCCATGTACCAGGGAGATGAATGGAAATTAACAACCACTGTAGACAGCACCATACTTCCAGGGGAAATCTCATCTTACGTGGTTCTGAACTGGCACCCACCAACTGTGGTTTTGTTTTTGAATATCAAAAAATGTAACAACATAGATGCAGGCATAAATTATTATTATTTTTATTGCTTTTGTTAAAAAGTCAGTGTACGAACTATGACACTATGCTGTAAAAATGCAACATTACTGAGTGATCTAACAGTATGAGGTCCATTATGACAAGATTTTAAACATGAAGCATAAGCTTCACTGTGGATTTCCAAATTTAAAAAAAACAAGTTTAAGAGGTAAATGGATTAATAATAACTGATCTATGTGGAATTTCAATACTAAGTGAATACAAAGTAGACTTGCAAAAACCAAACATATAGAAATCATGTGGGTGAACCTCCACTATAACAAAACAACAGTGCCTATGAACTCAGTGCTTAGCAACTGAAAAAAACTATGGCAATATTCCTAATTCTGAAGTAAACCCAAACAACAGCATATCCATGGGTATTATTGCACAATGTTGCTTTAACTGGCTTGCAAACTATTTTTGTATTAAGAAAAGTGAGACTTACTTTTTAAAATATGTAATCTTATTTGAAAATTGCATTGCAAAATAATGGTGTCCTAATTAGGACTTCTATACCCTTTATGAAACAGTTTAAGCATATCTGGAACATAACGAAGCTCTTGAAATGACTCCACTTCTTCAGAAAAAGTCTGATTTCTCAGAGGATGGGTGGGCATAGAGTTGCAAATAGACGGGAAAAAATACAGTGGACATTACTTTACCAGCAAAAAAGATGTCTTATATCACACAGCAGATCAGAAATAAATAAGATAAAATTTGAGGAGTCTGAATAGAAATCCTTGAATGACACTGCAAGAGTCACAGGCTTCACCAAATTAATGTCAGTATATTTTGTTAAGAATAATGCAGTTACTATATACAGTATGTTTATTAGATAATGCTAACTAACAATGCACTAAATTAATGGTAGTTAAACAAGAAATATACTAAACCAACATACTTAAAAAAAAGGAAGGCAACCCCCAGTTATGCATAGTTACATATGATAATGTCCAGCTTCCTGGAGTTCAATGGATTGACACCTTCAAGCATCAGGAAGCAGTTTTCTGAGGTGTAAACAACATAATTAACAGAACCCAGCCAAGCTGTAGGGGACTTACACCAACAAAAATTTCAAGTCCAATCACAAATCACCTGCAAATGTTACCACTGCATAGCTGCAATAGGGCAGTCATCCATTCAAAGGTTTTACACTGACATATTTCTTCAAAAGACCTTCTAAACGATGTGCTATTTAACTTGGTTGTGATCCAGACACAAACAAAAATGCGACAAACCCAAAGCACTTAGGTTTAGAAGCACTTATTGAAAAATCCATACCGTATTTACAGTGTATTATGTATGACTGCACACACTGGTACGTTTCTCCTGTTTACTATTTCTTATGTGGCATCTTACTCTTCATAGTATTGCTACATACTAAGAAGAGAAGAGTCTTTCTCCAGGAAACCAGCTTCTCTGATATGGAAAGCCACCATGCCCATATCTTGTTTTGCCACAGTAAGGTGTGTTCAACGAACACAACAACGTCAAATCCCCACGGATCATGACAGAATGACTCAGTTCCTCCCTTTGTTTCTTGCTCAGCTTCTCTGCTCCCTTACTACCGTGCAGGTCAGTCATCATCCAGTTCTTGTCTAGTAAGAAGAGGCTTCCTGTCTGTATCACCCATCTTTTTTTGCATCTCTTCCACAGCTTTCAGCAGAGCTGCTCGCTCCTGCTCAAGTGTGAGAATGGACTGCTTCAGTTTGCTTTCATTGGCCAGTAAAACCTCTACTGTAGCTTCAAGGTTTTGGATTTTTCCATTAGCCACCTAGCAAAGTAAAAATATAGGAGGGAGAAAGGATGGGAAGGGAAAAAAAGGTAAATTCATTAATGACTGAAACCATCTTTAAACTATTTTTTGAGATACATGAATACATATAAAATACTTAAGAAATTATGAAAAACTAAACTCAGAATATAAAGCAAATCAATGAAATTAGAAAGTTACCAAATCTGCAAATTTTATACCAAAGAACTGCAGGTTAAGATAAGCTTTTGTAAGGGTGAGATGGGAGATATTTTTGGCCAGCCACACGTGTTGCTTTGCAAAACAAAGACAATTGAATATGTTAGCAGCATCCTCATTTCATGTCAACATTGAGTCCAATGAATACCAGGTTTGAAGGCAAAGAAGAAGAGGATTTAGAGCAATGTGCAAATGGAAAACACATTGTGAAAAATTTCAAAAATTACAAAGAACAGCTAAACTGCCTCTAAAAAAACTGCAGATTATCTATATTAGAAATTATTATTTTACATAATGTTTGAACAATCTGGGTGTCAGCTAAAAAATTGTAATAGAAAGTATGTCTTTATAGACAAGGTATCCTTTCTCTAATGTATCCCTAAATTGTGACATTGCAATTAGTTTATCCATTTTTGGCAGAGTAGTATCCCTGTGGTAATAAAGCAGTGACAGAAAATATAAAAATTAAGTCAAAAAAGCACTTTATTTTTAGTTATCTTTTACTGATATGATTTTAATTACAAGAGAAGAGGCAGTGTGTTGAATCAACTTTTCACTAACTAAAAGAATATGCTCTAACCACCCCTCTCTCAGAATTTCTTCTGCATGTAAACTTTGAGGGCTAAACTAAATAAAACTTTTAAGTAGCTACATTTTAAATTCAGTAGATCAAACACCAATCCCTCCTGTGATGTAGGACAGTCTCTTCTGAAAAGGTGTATAAATTAGAAAATTAGAATGTTAATCATATGAAATATAAATTGTACCTGCAGTTCTTCCAGGAGATCAAAGTTTTGTTTGCGCAAGCTGCTGTTTGCCTTCTCTAATTTATCCAGTCTCTGATTGTCATTTAAAGATGAATCTATAAGCTCATCCTGAAGCACATGATATTCAACTTCATAAGCTTGCAACTGTTTGGCAATATCCATCTCAAACACCTGTTGCATATAAAAATATTATTACATGCTGTGCAGATCAAAAATATTGCTCTTTCAAGGCTTTAAAATCTATTGACCTCGATCTAGACTCAGATATTTAATCAACACATACAAGAAAAAAGGACTTTTTTTTTGGTATTCACATTTTTTATTGTGGAAATGGCAAGCCTGAGGCAGTAGAGTGCAATACTGTGCAAGCACATCCAATTGGCATTGGATCTGCTTAGTAACTTTGCTACTGATTTGCTGCCTGACTTCAGCAAAACTACTTACACTAAATGTTTCAAGGGTGTGGACTTTGTAGGGTATTCTCATTTTCAAATTTAATACATCTCAGTTTGGCATAAACCCTTCCAGTCATACCCAGAATCAGTTGTCAGTTCAGAAAAATTGTGGCTTATATTCACCTGCCACATGTACAAGTGCAAGGCTAAGTAAAATAAAAGCTTTAAATGAAAAACAGTAGACTTTGCTATCTTTATTTATCATTCTATAGTATTTTTACAGACTGGAAGAAAATGAAATTATCTATCCTTACACTACTACACTTAAAAAAACCATTATGTAACATCAAAATAGATTTCTATTTTTGTCAACTACAAATCATTGAGACAAATGCTTGGTCTTATCCATTAAGAAAAACTTTTATTTTAAAAGCATATAAATTAATTGAGATGCAGAATGACCCAAAGGAAAAAACTTACTATTTTCTTTTCCTAGGTTTTGGCAAGCATCAGCCTTCTAATTATTCATAACTATGACTTCAATTTCCTCTAGAAGCAGTGAAGAAGGCAGTAAATTAAAAGGACAAGTGTGCCAATCACTGAACATAGAAGAAATAAAAGTTGATTTTAAAATGTATTTGAAAAATAGCCCAAGAAGGGAAATTCCAGGGTCATTCTTTATTTTTAAACTTCTTGTACTTTATTCATTTTGACAATAAGTCAAATGTCAAATCCCACCTTAAATACCTGTTAAAAGTAACAGGAACATTTGCCTATTTCATTTATGTGCTCTGTCTACAAAACTTTAACTGTTGGTTAAAGAAAAAATCAGTTTATGAAATGTTTTTGTCACATGTCAAATAAAAAATTATCTCATAGTTAAAATAGCAGCAGAAACATATACTGAGCATATAAGCAAGAAGGCTGAAATATAATTTTAATTTGAGTTTTTGGTTATGTGTTGATTACACATAGGTAATTTTCATTTTCTGTGAATCTGAGCATCTCTGGAGATGGGCATGTCTGGACACCCTGACAAAATTTCAATAAAACAAGCAGTGCAATTCAGCAGGGCAGAATCTTAGTTCCTCTCATGACCTGTGCCACTTCTAGCCTCTGTGCTCCTGAGCAGGGAGGGAAATCCCTACTGTCATAACCAGAGCATCAAATTGAAAGAAGGGAAACATGAGGCAATAAAAAGTTTGATTTGAAATCTAGCTAACTGAAGGCACGTTAGGGCATGGAACCAAAGGCCATGCTGCAGAAGGATGAGGAGCGTGGGGATTAATCCAGGAGCTATGTATGGACTGTGGGCTGGTCAAACAGCTGCTCTCTTCAGAGTCAGCCCTGATCAAAGCAGGGAACTTCTTGTCCTTCTACTCACTTCTACCCACCCACTTCCAATTTGGAGCAGGCAGGGCTGCCTAAACAGAGCATCCCTCCCTCCTACAGCTCAAAGCACACGGTTTTCTGCAAGTCAACTAAGCATTGCAAATCTTTCAGCCTGGCAGTAACATAAAACCCCTTTGCCCCTTGGAAATTCCTTGCTTTGCACAGAGTTTCTAGCTCTCATGTCCTTCCTTTGACAATGAGCACTAGGAGCCGTTTTTCTGGCCCTAATGTGAGCTGTGTCCCCCAGAAGCTTTGGCCCCTCACCAGCCCTCTGCAGAGCACTGTGCTGCTGCTGCTTTCTTTATCAACCCACGGGCTTTGATCTCCAGCAGCCCTTGGGGTTTGTCTGCAGTTCTGCACAGTACAGCCCCTATGTTCTGCACCACAAAAGGCCTTCAGAAAAAGTGGCTAAAGCCCATCTTCTCTTTGCCTGCTGCAGTTCATATGTCAAGTGTAAAAAACATTTAGGGTTTTTAAATAGGCAAGCCTTAATAGAAATAATTTCTGATTTTTTCATATTCCATCATTATCATCTGGAGTATTCTGCTAACTTAGCAATGCTGCATCATTTTCCTTTTCTGCTGTTTAAAATAATTGTATCAAGGATTCCAAGTTTTGCTGTCTAGAGTCACTACTCACTGCAACAGTCTGCACTACTCCATGTACTCCTGACAGAATTACAAAGTGCTGCTGTTACATACCAGGCCAGCACCATAAAAGTCAGTAGAGACAGAGTCGATGTGCGGAGGCTTCTAATTTCATTAAGTAAGGTTAACATTTGTGAGGCTCTTGTAAGTAAATTTTTGCTTCTGATACGAAACTTGGAAGGCAAGTTTCTTCGGTGGAAAAAAAAATATTTCCCTAAAGGCTTAATAAAATGACAATAACCAATGGTTACGATACCATACAAAGCTACTAAGTCGTCTTCGTTAACAAGTCATCTGCTCCCAAAAGTTTTCAACATCTTCCAAACTACAAGGGAGTTCTCAGCTTGAAGTAGTAGCTATTCTGGTTTTTCTGTCGAGAACTTAATAAGAGCATTCCTTTGCATACCTCTCGTGTTCAGTTTATTGCATACCTCTTATGTGTTCAGTTTATTTCATACCTGACTAATGGTCTTTTCCATCTGTACCAAACCCAAGTTGGGAAGAGTGCTTTTAATAAAATCAACAATAGTTTCTAGATTCTCATGTTGCAGAATCAGGGGCTTGTGGCTTCCCAAAAGGCTTAAAGCCACTTTAAATATAGCCTCTGATCCTTGAAGAAAGAGCATATCTGTGAAAACAAGGAAAAAACAGGTTACATCAAGCAAGCACATATTTTGACGAGAATATCAAAACAATAAATTGTCAAAGTACAACAACTTCTGATAGGAGTTACCCGGAGGTTGTGTGCTGGACATGTGCTTTTGGCTATGGCTTTAGAAGTTTTATAAGATCAAGGTTATTACTGTGAACAGCACACTTGACTAACACAATCACTTACGAATTTGTTTAGTGAGTTTTCACCAAAAAAAAGCAATTAAAGTTTAAGTTAAGTCTACAACAAACTAAGTAGTCAAGTTTATCAATGTTACCACTTTTTGTGCATGTAATAGTTTAGTGGGCTATTTTCATGTTTGTAGGAATATAAATTTGAATAGAAATCCAATCTAAATGCTCTTTAAAAATCATAACACAACAGAGAAAAAACCTGTACCTGAAGGCACAACTGAAGATCTGAAATTTGGGTTTTCTCTCATGTGGTGGAAAAAGCCACAAAACCGCAACAGAGCATTTAGCTAAATGCATACTTTCCAGTAGCCTCAAGTTTCAAGTGTTTATTTTTAGTATGCATCTCAACCACTTCTGTTAATATGCTAATAACAATATTAATAAATACCCTGAAATCTTAGTCACACAGCTTAATTGTAAATATTGCAGGTGGCCCTGCAATGACAGCATCTAGTATACCAAGCACACTGAAACCACCATATACAGTGACCTTTCAATGGAATGTCCTTTCTTTTCTTTTCCAAAATGCCTATGTATTTATAGAGTAAAGAAATAGAAGTCTCCAATAAAGGCATCAGACAAGAAAGCATTGCCCTGCACTTGATTTTACTGATACTGTCAGAATTTGCTCCTGGTTTCATTGAAGCGCGTGCCTTGCTGCTGTGGGGTTTTTTATCATATTTCCTAAATATAAATACATACTTTGAAAGGGCTTCTCTCTTCAAAGAGATAGAAAAAACCCACTATGCTGTAAGGGAAACAACTACTAGCAAAACTACAGTTATCTCTGATGTAGTGAAGAACATATGAAAGCACTGGCTAACAGTCTTTCTTAGTAAAACCAAACTCTGTTTCCAAGTTTGTATCAGAATGAAATTCCCCTATTGCATTCTTTGGCTTGCAATATTGAAGCCATAATTCATTTCACTCTCTCTCTCCAAGAAAGAAAAGCATAAGTAAAAACTAACCACAAATCTCACACTTTCTTGCCATTTGTCCTAAAATGCGTGTAACATTTTTCAGCTCTGTGTTGAGCTGAATGTGAACTCCAGTCGCAGAAATGATTAAAAAGTGGTAACAGAGAAAGCATCTGCCTCAATTCTCTTTTGAAACTCATAAGTATGAGAAAATGATTCATAGGGAAAGCTCTTAAAAGTATTAGGACAGGAAATACTGAAGAACAGCTAGAAACACAAAGTGAAAAAAGCAGAGCTAAAAAGAACGTGTTTTTATGATTCAGCACTGCCCCATAATGACATGCAGATTAACTCAAGGTGACCTGAAAGTTGTTAATGAATATCTGTATGACTGAGCTGGTAATACACGGCTGAAATCCCTCTCTCATTTAAAACACCAAGTACTTAACAAAGACCCGTTTGTTATCCACTCCCCATGCTTCATATTAAGTGGGCTCCCAGCCAACAACAACTACACAGTGAAGGTACCCAAATTAATGTCAGCATGACTGGCAGCCTACAGGATTAAAAAAAAAAAGTTTTATCTACAATCTTGAAACAAAATAAACACTATTCTATCAAATCTCCTCTATTAGTAAGTATGCAGAGGTACTAAAGAACGCATCTTTTGTAACACTGTACTTTCATCAGCTGCTGCTCAGGAGAAGTGTTGAAAGTTTGGACAGATAAATGAAAACTTAAATGGAGTTTTGCTATTTGATTCATAAAACAGTCTAACCCACTTCTTTTACATATTGCTTGTTAGATACCTGCAAAAAGCACACTCTGTGGAAATCCAAAGGAATGGTCTGTAACAATTATATAATTATATAGGAGTGGGCTAGTTTCAAATACTAGCGGTTCAGAGATACCATGTTATAAAATGGCAGTGCAATCTCATGTTAGTAACCTATAAATAAGTTACTTCAGCATCAACATTCTTTCCTCCCAAGGGTTCTAATAAGTGAGAAATGAAAATCTGTATATGTATATTCTGCAAACGTGTGTGAAGACATAGGTCAAAAATTACTGGATTTTAACTTGCCATGTTGCTCCTGACAGCCATGGGCAGAGTGACAGATCTAACCTTTTTTGTTTAAAGTTGTGTTTCAGAGTCTTTAGTATGGATGAGGATAAGACTTTCTAATGTAAGAGAATGTCCAATGCTCCTAACCTACATAGCTCCAGTAAATACTGTTTTAAGGAAATTACTAAATAAAAAGGAAATAGTGAATTTAAGGAAAATACTAAATACAAAACTGCAAGTATTGGTCACATTGAACTTTCTCTCTAAAAACATCAGAATTTTTAAGAGGCAACAGTTTCTGTCACACACACTTTTCTCGACCTAAAATCAGATATGTGAAGATCATGTATCTGTGCCTTGTATTCTAATGCAAAGTCTTTGTTTTCTAAAGCCCTACAATCCTTCAGTGACAAAGAAAATACTAATCTGTGTTTATAGGCAGAAATCCAAATATAATGGATGCACTGCAGTCAACTGCCCTACACTTCTTACCATGTACAATACTATGAAAGATTAAGAATAACAAAAAGATGAGCTGATTATAAACTCAATATATGACACTTGCATACAGCACTTCATTTGACTCCTACAGATTATTAATGTCAGCTACACATTTGTTGATGCACACTAATCTGCTCTGCACTCTTCCAGGAAAAAAACATGCTGTTTTCCCTGGAGTTTGGATTCTAATCACGGGGCATACAGTTTTACTCTATACATCATCTTTTTCACTGTGAATTTTTCTAGCATTACTTTTAGCATGTCCTTAAACAGAAACGAGACAGGATTCTTGTTGGTTCTTCTTGAACTCTATATTCCTATTTGTGGTAAGCACGACCATATTGTTTTTAAGTCGGGGAAGTGTCAATATTAATTTGCTAATGAAGAATTTCTTAATTGCATCTTTTAAATTACTAAGGAAAATGAAACTGGCTTCTCACTAGAAGAGAAGAACTGGGGAGAAAGCTCCAATCCACCCCATTCATTATGGACAATCCATTACCACGTAATGAAGTAGAAAACAAACTGAAAAGGACGCAAAGCATCTTCTCAGACACCAAACAATCTATGAAATATACATCTAGAAGATATCAAGGTAAATTCCTAACTGGAATTTAATTAAAAAAGAAATTTTCTGCAGATACTAAAAATAGGCAACAGAAATGACTTTAGAAATTAAATCCCAGATGATTCCAAACATTTTTGGAACTAAAACTGTCAGGACAAGAAACACTAGTTTAAATGTCTTGTATTTCTGAAGAGTAAATCCATGATTACACTGCAAGGGCCATCTCTGTGTGTGTTTTGAAACAACCCTCAAGCTAATTTTCTGCTGACACTGCTGGAAATGATGATAATGGAGTAGTAAATCGATATATTTCTCAGATTATGCCTTTGTTACATCTCTTTTCAGCTTGAAAATAACTAATTGTTGGTGTTGAAGTGTCATTGTCATAATACAATGGTTGCCTTCATGGCATCACATTTTATGTCCTCTCTAAAAGTGGCTACAAGGTGGGAAAAGGTAACAATGAGGATGAAAAGACATTAGGGACTGTCATTTACTTTCATCCTCTCTCTTCCATTTTTACTGACATACTGCACACTCCATAGGATGACCTCTGTTGTTTCTCTTCTGTTCATAGTAAGCAAAGTATTTCTCCTGGGTGTCTGAAACTGCTTAGATAGTAATGCTGCTCCTAATACCAAGATTCCACATGTAAGACTTCAGAAAGAACAGAGAGAAGTTTTATGAAGAATTACCAAATACTCTGGAAACAAATCCAAGGGGAAACTGGGAGGCAAACATGGTGAGAAACCAGGGAGCAGCATAGAGGCTGGGGCCAATCTCATGGGCCTCTAGATGGTTATAGAGATCTCGATGGTAGTCATGAAGAAGTCGAGACAATTGGTACATCTGGATCTGCATGGAATAAGAACAACAGTCTGAACATCAATGTGTTTTAACATTCATAATAGCAAAATCCATGCTTCATACTTATCAGAAACAGATAAAGGTATTTGTCAATTGATGTTTGGATGAAAATGCGTGGAAACAAGAAATACCTGGAAGCCATCTAAAAGACAGAGGATGGGTCACTTGTGAACCTACAATAGGCTCATTTGCAGGGTCATTTGAACCTCATTTGAGCACAACAGAAGTCTTCTTATTTATGATTTCCATAGTTTCCCCAAAAGTATTTTGATTTGAAAATCATGCATTTAAGATAATGTATTATTTTCCTGGATTATCATACCCTATTTTTACGAATTTAATTTAAGTTCAGGTTTTGGCAATGCTAGCTGTATTGCATTTTTATTTAACATTAGCATCCTTTACTTAAAAAAAAAGAAATCATACCTGCAAAATTGTCATGTCAGGACGATATTGTTTTCTCAGGCCCATGTCAAACATAAGAAACGTCAGCATTTTAAAAGCATCTTCTTCACTCATATGAAGTAGTAGAACTCCTGCTACAAAACTAAGGCCCTGGCAATATCCTACTTCCTGGTCCAGAAGTGAATAGGCCTTCAAGATGTTGTAGAGTGACAGCTGCCCAGCTCCCAGCTGTGCTGAGAAATACGGATGAGTTGGAAATGTGCGCCCTGTGAAAAGAGCTGAAGTTAGTGACTGAAACTAAAAAATAAACAACAAAACCCCCAAAACCGTTGTCAAATGTCATCAAATAAAACAGTCTTTCAAAAATGTAGATTCTTTGAGAAGTAGATGTTGAGTCAACCCACAGGAAGACCACAAGAAAGTTAACAATACAGAACAATTGACTCTTATATTCTACCACTGTTTTGTTACAGTTATTGCAAAGTTAATTTAGAAACTGTCAGCAGGTGGGGAAAACCTGTTGTTTGGAACAGCTGAATACCTGATTTTTAAGACTGGCCCCTGAATATTTTATTAAAGGATAATGGACTATTATAAGTTGTCCTAATAAGGAGAACTATTAGGATCGAGGCACAGACTTAGAGCATTCCATCTATGCACGCTGAGGCCCCTTCCCTTCACTTTCTTTTTCATGTAGACATGTCTCTTGTCACAGCTCTCCTTGACTTCGTCCCTCACAGTCTTCATTTGCCTTTTTTTTCCCCTGCAGCCTGTACAACACCAAGAATTGAGTACCTGTATATAAGCTATGATATATGCTATACACATATTATGTGAGAGCACAGCTAATTGAGGCAGCCAACAGACACAGCATTTTGTGCAGCCATTTCTGGGCTTTGTTTCCTTGAGCTTTGAGCATACAAAGACTATGTCCAGGATCAGCAGGGGACTCCTGGAAGTGTGAGGGGACTCCTGGAAGTGTGGGGGTACTGCTGCTGGCTGGTAATGCTGATGCTAACCAACCTCTGTCAGTTCTCTTGATGAGAGGGTGCCTGGAGCCTTTGTTCCATCTGATCCCTTATAAGGGAGGGTCACTAATGACCTGTTACCATTCAGAGGGACCTCAACAGGCTGGCCAAATGAGCTGCCAGGAACTTTTATAAAGTTCACCAGAGTTAAGTTAAAAATTCCTGCACTTTCAGGGAACAAACCCATGCTCCAGTATTTGCCACCCATCTGGAAAACAGCTTTGCAGAAAAGGACCTGAGGGTTCTGGTGGTCACCAGGTCAAACAAGAGCCAGCAAAGAAGGCTGATAGTATCCTGGGATGCACTAGGAGTGCTGCCAGCAGCTGGAGGCAGCTGATCCTTCTACTCTAGTCAGCATGGGTGAGGCCACATCTGGAGTGCTGTTCCCAGTTCTCTGTTCCGACTACAAGAGATACAGCCATACTGGAGAGAATCCAGCAAAGGGCCACTAGGATAA
This sequence comes from Taeniopygia guttata, assembly GCF_048771995.1. Taxonomy (NCBI): domain Eukaryota; kingdom Metazoa; phylum Chordata; class Aves; order Passeriformes; family Estrildidae; genus Taeniopygia; species Taeniopygia guttata. The sequence continues at coordinate 22,259,969 of NC_133028.1, read as the reverse complement.
CAGAGGGACTGGAGCATCTCTTCTATGAAGCGAGGTTGAGAGAACTGGGACTGTTCAGCCCAGAGAAGGAAAGGCTCAAGAGGATGTTACCAGTGTGCACAAATACCCGGTGGAAGGGAATGAAGAAGGAGGAATCAAGCTCTTCCCAGTAGTGCTCACTGACAGAACAAGAGGCAATGGGTACATATTGAAAAACAGGAAATTCCACTTTTTATTTTAATTTTAAGGGTGGATAGACAGTGGCACAGGTTGCCCAAAGAGGCTGTGAAGTCTCCATCTATGGACATATTCTGAGCAAAGTCTGACAAAGTCTGAGCAAACATGATCCTAGGCAGCCTGAGGAGACCTTGCTTTGAACAAGGAGGATTTAGACTAGATGATCAAGAGCTCCTTTCCAATCTCAACCACTCTGTGATTCTGTGAACAAAGACATTAAAGACTTAACATTTACACATTAAAAAAAAACAACCTTCCAAAGGCAAATTTTTCACTTTTGGGAAAAGTCCTCCCCCTATCAAACTTCCTCTGTGAAATACCTCAACAGAGGAGAAATCTGAATACCTCTTTTGTTCTAGTATTAAGTGGAGCTTATTCTGGTTGCTTATTACTTGTTAACTACCTCCCCACCCTTTAGCTCCTGGAATGCTGCTGTGCTAGCAGATAATATCATAACTCCTGTTTCAAGACAAACACCGGGGTAGAGTCCTTGTGCCATCTGGTAGCTACTCTAGCCTGTCACATGGGACAAGGCATTCAGTTCTGAGTAGGTCTCCCTGGCCAAGGTGTCAGAGTTGAATGTTACAGAATAAGTATTTCTAGCTTTCAAATGAGAAGGAGCTTGCATTCCTTTGCTTGAAGGACAAGTTACTACAGCACAGTCGAAAGGCAGACCTGCGCTGCCTCATTCAGGCAGCAAAGCTCGTTTCATGTTAAGTCACAAAAAAGCTCAGCAAGAATAAAAACACTGAGAAGTTCTAAAAACCTGTAAATGGAGGAGGAGAAGAACTGCTAAACTCACAAGCTGATGTGCTTCTGAGTGCTCAGATGTTGGCTTAACTGAGAATTTTAGCCTTTATTTTGGAGCAAACATCTCTGGCCCTGCCAAAAAAGAGACTAAATGAATGTGATACTGCTAGAGCCCCAGAATGCGAAAGTAAGCACCTATTACTTTACTTTTAAAAATATAATAAAACAAAACCTAATTTTCTACCTTGTTCAACAAATACCCAGCGGTGGATGGTTTCCTACACTGACAGCACTGTGACATGTAAATTGGGCCAGCAAAGCAGCTGCTATACCTTAGCTTTGCATCCATATGCACACTCTTGGCCCCAGAAAGCACTATTTACATCTGAAGATGCATCAATTCAACTAAGTGTGAGCAATATTATTACAGCTTTGGCTCATACTCTGTTAACAAGACCTATTTAGCCTAATTTGGGAAAGGTTGTAAAGTATTACAACCACTATATTGTGAGAACATTTTTTTTTTTCTTTCAAGGTGTATGAGTGCATGCTCTCAGAAGGATTCTTAAAGATTTAAGAGAAAATACTTCTGGTAGCCTGAAGGAACACAAGCCAGAACATGCAAGTCCCTTCTAGCTGCCTATCCAGTTATATTGTCCGTTACTGTGCAGCACAGCACTTTTTCAATGTGAATCACTACGAAGTCTTCAGCTTTCTAATTCACCTTATGGTTATGACAGGGCCCAGTCCCTCTTTCAGCTAATGGGCTGGCAAATAGCACCCTGGCAGAAACAACACCTTGCATGAAAACCACCATGAAGTTACCAATTTGCCAACACATGCAGTCATTTGTTTCTAGAAGAAAAGCACATGGCTAAGTTGGGAACTATTTGTGGGCAGAACCAGGTAGAAAATATGAACAGCTTGATGAGCCAGCAAGCCCCAGTCTGCTACTTGAGACAACCAAGCTCAGACTGACTGTGCTCCCTACTGGCCAGGAGTCAATCCAGCACCATCCCTCTGCTAAGGTGTTCAATTCATTTACCCAGCACAAAACTGTTCACCTCTTACTGAACCGCTCGAGTGTCCCACCCTTCACTGCCAGGGCTATCAACACCAGGTATGCTGGACCAGTAGGTATTTGCTAGTAACTGGTCTCTGGCTGCACATAAATATCTCTCTCAAACACAAAAGATTGTTGTCTAGCACTTCTCAGTCCAGGGGAATGCCTAGACTGGTTGTAAAGTCTGAAGTGAGACAATTTATACACACTATCACTGCCCATTCCCAGCGGGCATTAAAGCTCCTTGGGCTGTTACTTTCCCAGTGCCAAGTCAAAACCAGGCAGGTCTGCCAAGTAGGGGAAAGTGAAGGTGACACCCACCCCCACCCTCTCCCACCTCCGGTCACGCCGCCTTCTGCAGAAACACACCTGCTCCTTCACATTCCTGTGTATTTTCTATGCACTGCTTTGGTATTTTGACTTACTTTACCAAGTGTTGCAAAAAAGAAGACAGCCACTGAAGACAGTCAGCACATTGAATTTTTAATAAAATAATAAACGTGGGCTCCCAGACAGCTTTGCTAAGGTAATCCTTCCTTATCAGGCATAGAAACCCCTTTCTTGGTAGATCCACTTGCAGTGAAAAATGCTTAAATACTGTTTGAGTAGTTATAAAGAGCAGAATTGTGATGGGACAATTTTGTACTACTTCTTTACAGAAAATATGTAAGAGAAAATAATGTAATGGGTATTATTTATTCAGATCAGTCCAAGTACAAGTTTTCCCATAAGTTTTTCCCATAAGTCATGACATTTGGTTACTTGCAGTGCATAATTTCCTTTGATGGAGTTTTTAATTGAAAATTCATTTAATCAAATGCAGTGATAATGGACTTCTTAAACTGACCCACACAGCTCCTCGGAATCAAAGTGTCAGTGCTAGGCTCTGGAAGACATTGATTTTTTGCTTTTATTAGGGAAGAGCATAATGAATACTGAGTTCAGTGTGGGAGTATCCCACACACAAGAGCTGTGATTCTCTTGGAAAAACATCAGCTCCTGGTGGTTTCTCACACCACATTAAAAGCAGTTCTTACCAACAACCTATTATTAAATACTGAAAGACATAAAATACTTCTTTAAGTATTTTACAGAGATCATAAGCTCTTGTTTTAATTCCAGATCACTGCTGTACTTACCTAAGTCAATAAGAATTGCATGCTGTTGGGAAGTTAGTTGTTTTAGGAGTTCTTTATAAGGTGTCTCCTTTGGTTGTTGTTTACTTGCAAACTGATGTTTAAGATGGTATTGCTCAGCTAGAAACTTCCAGATCTCCCCACGGTGGTGACGTGGTACTCCTGAGCAGAGAAAGCAATTAAACCAGTAATTAGTACTCCTGCTGAGGGCTCTGCTATAGCTGAGCTTACAGGAGTGAGGAACTGAAGATGCCTATCTGCTACACAGGCAGGCAGATCCCTACTGGCTACCTCCAGTGGACCATAGAAGCAGATTAAATTACAGTGCTTTTACTTTCCCAACCAACAAAGGACATCAGCACCTTAACAGGAGTGATTTAAAGCAGAAAGAAATACAATGAACTGTCTAAGGTTAATGCTTACATCCAGTCTGAGAAGCACTAGAAGAAGCATCAAGAATTGCAATACTTGTTTGAATACGCTTATCTCAAATTTTTCTGTGTAAAGTACACAATAAAGCACTGCAATAGAATAATGCACACTTTTCACTACTATAGCACAGATCCTGATGTTATGCACACATTTTAGGAAGGTGGAATGCACACATACGAAAAATATAAATAGGTACAAATGAGATGTGATCTAGAGACTACAACACAAGGCAGATAATCAGAGAGCAAGTATTGCATTTCTAGTTTTGGTATTGACTTGCTTAATGACTGGCATACATAAAACAGTTTTAAAGTTTGAATTTTTTCCTCTTTAAAAAGGGCAGATGTTACTTAACTATTTCACGTAAGTAATGCAGTCTTCATTTTTAAACTGTATGTAAAGCTCTGAGAGTAAAATTAATTCAGCACAAGAATATCCCTCACTATTAAATCAGCTACACAAGAAATCAATGCACTTTCACTCGGGGAAATGTTCTGTATAATCTATAATGCATTGGAACCACCTACTACATTTTGAAGTAACTTACAGCTTGAAGTTTTTAGGACTGTTTTTTTCTTTTGATATATAAGTAATATATGGAGGACAATAACAATAGGAGAAATCAAGACTTACTCAAGTGTACAAGTTACATGCAAAGGTAACAAAACACATTAGGATTTGATATTGTTAAAAATCTAGACTTACACAGTTATTTTAAATGGGCAATTTGGTTTAACTTGCTTGTATAATTGCACAGAGTCAGGTAAAATATTTAAAATATTAAACTTCTGACAGTGGTTAAATCTTGACACTTCTTTTACATGTTGAAAAGCTTTGTAAAGAACTATAAAAAGCTGCTTGGAGTAGCCATCTTCACGATTAGTCCATATACCACTCAGCCTAAAGCCTTTGTGTCCAATCATGGCAAATGTAACACTGAGTAATAGTCCAATTTCTTAGAACATTTAAAAAACATCCTTAGGTTGTATTATTTTTGCTGCAGTGGAGATAGGAGTGGTTGGTCAGCCCTGAAGATGTGAGGAAGACTGTAAGTAGTGTTTGCAGATACAGAACTGTAATACGCTGAGGTAGCATACTCTCCTGGTAAGGGCAGCTGTTATTCAAAAATGTATGCTGTAGCTTCAGTGATACAACTGTAGCTACCACTGAAAGGGACTGGTACTTGCATTTCATAACCATGATGGCACCAAAAGTTGTTACTGGTTTATTCAGTGGCCTGAGGAACAGCACTAGAAAGAATATGGTTATAAGGAGTGGTTAAATGGCCACACTATTCCTTTTCAGATACAATTCACATGCATTTCAACAATTAAAAAACCAGTTTACCTTGACCAACAGCAGAGTGTATTTTTTCCACATCAAATTTAATCTTCGACCTTCCAGGTGTACTCAACATTTTTTCCCAAATCAAAGTTACATCTTTTAAGCATGGTGTGATTTCTTCATAGTCAAGTTTCAGGCGTCTGTTCTGCAAATTGTTTTCAGATGCTAAAAAGTGATATAATGAATATAGCAGTTAATATTGTTTACTACTTGTAAAATGGATTAATTTAACTTACAACTCTCTTGTTAGCCACCTGAAACATTTCGTATCTAAAATTTCATGATTCTGGGGTTGGATCGGTTTGTTTGGTTTTTTAAAGATATTATGTGCAATATTGTCGCTATAGGACACGAGAATGCACAACGCGAGCACTTGCCACTTTGCAAGTTAAAAGAGAGAGTTTATTTTCTGACTCCAACTTTTATACTTTTCCAAAGGTGAGTGGATTGGAGAGGGAATAGGCCACCTCTCCAAAGACATTGGACAAAGCACTAGTACATCAAGTCTCTCCACCCCCATGAAGGAATGCAAAACAACACGTTATTTACAGAAACTGTGTGGGAAAGTTTCCCAATAGAATGTAAACTCAGAAGGCTTTAGAAAACTCAAGAATCAGGGCGACACAATATTAATTGTGTTTAGCCAGTTAAATTGAATTCTCTACTCCTAATCAACTCCTAAATATGAAGAAACATGAGACATGATGACTAATGAAACAAACATAAGATTTTCATAACAGGAATTTTCATTTTCCCAGCTCTTCAGTGCAGAAGACTTTCAGCAAATGAAAACACAAAACCCATTTAGTCATCCATTTGTTATGCATACAGGCCCGTAACAGTAGTAACAAAGTAAAAACAATAGCTGGGAAAGCATTAAAAAACCATGGCAGAAATGAAAATTATTTTGTAGCTGACTGTAATTCCAAAGTTTAGAAGTAGATCAAGAATTTCAAAGGGAGTCTAGGTAAAGCTTTTAAATTTTTTTTCTGTGGGGGCATTTTTGTACTATAATGTGCCTGGAAAACAGGATTTATTAATGTTAATCATGTAAACTAAATAATTCAGCATGTTTTGTAACACTGGATGGATCTCTGCAGGTAATAAAACTGAAAAAATAGAAGAGGAGAGAGGGGTCAGTCATCTATTCCTAAAAGGATGAAATGATGAAAGAAAATGCTATAAGGAAACACAGATGAAACTACAAAGACAGCATTGAGGAGAGATAAAAAGTGGGAAATCTATGGAGAAATTAACAAAATGGGTTTCAAATTTTTCACTAGGATGTATAGTGGCTGTGTAGTCAATGCAAATGAAGCAGAGCAAAAGTTCAAAATACATAAAAGTCTGGAAACACAGATGGTATTGTAGAATATAACTAAAAAAAAAAGGGCATTTAAATTTCAGGTTATAGGAAAACAAACTTGGATAAATCTTTTAATATTTTAATCTTCTGCAAACAAATGTTTTCTGGTGCTTGGCAACTTTTCAGACTTTTTTGCTTTATTCAGTCTTCTTATGCTATGTGCAAAAATGTGACTTTGTGAGGACTGAGGTGAGAATATACCTTTATCAACAAGTTTTTTAGATACTGACACTACCCAATATCACACATAAACACTACTAGTAAAGATGCTGTGCTCACTGCAGCAGTCATCTGTTGTTTTCAAGTATTGTCTCACCATCTGAGCTCTTCATGCAGCAACTACCTAGGACAATTTCCTCACACCACAGGGCATACAGCACAGCTGGGCCATCAGTTCTGCCAACACCCACCTCATTCATTCACTAACTGGCTTTTTAAACATGTTCATCTTAACATACATGTGATGGTTTTGCTACTTTTTCTTTTGGGCAGACAAAACTGGAGCATCTAGTTAAACTTGCTAAAATGTGTATGGATATTAATGACCCGCACTTGCCAAAAATTTGACTGCAGGCTGTAAATTCAGATAATTTGAATACAAGAGAAATTTTTTTAAAAATCAGGAGTATAAATACACAAAACAGAGAAAATTTATTTTCAAATGCCATAAAAAAGTTACAGAAGCTCTTTTGCAACAGCACTATTCTAAGCTTGAAGAGACTGTATAAACATTTCTCTCAGCACCTCTTCTCCAGATTGCCTCAGCCTCTGGCCAAGGACAGTCTATATCTGGCATCCATTGTCATATTTTATTTTACTGGATTAGCTAGTACATTGCTGGGAACATGCTTGTCACCTGTGGGGTTCTTAGGAAACTTGGGTGCCAGGTGTTCTTCAGTGGGGTTGAAATAGGAGAGCTACACTGCTGGGAGCTACACTGCTGGGCCAAGTGCTCTGACAGGCCATATCCAATATCCAAGAGCTGTTGTGTCTTTCCAGCCATGTGTCTTAGCCTGAGTTTAAAGAAGGATTTAATGTTTGGTGTACTGAACTTTTCATACAGCTGGGCCCTCTCTCTACATACTTCTTGGAAGTCTGTCCTTCCTCTAGTTGAGAAAGAAAAAGAAATATTGCCATTTTCATGCCAGGTACCTCCCCTTTTGAAGGTTCAGGTGCCTACTCCCTTCCTGAACATCTAGAATCACCCAGATAAAAATTTCTGTCCTCATCATTCATATCTTCGAAGGAGCAGCTCTCAAAGGCAATCACTTGTGATTCTGCATATACCTGTTCTTTATGTGTAAAAATTGCCACCAAAATGGATTTGTTGCAGCTAAGTAATTCACAGAAAAATTGTGGTTAAGAACAACTGCAAATTGCAAAGTTTCTCAAGTCCCTTTGGACTGATCTAAGTCATTACCACTCTGCAGAAACTTTGCTGTACAGCATGGATACTACTGCAGGAACCCATAGCTTCAAGTCAACAACCTCTTTAAGAACTTCCTTTGAGCCTCGAGACTGGCTAAACACAACATTGCAAAGACCAATACTCAGACAAGGACCTATGGATATGAATGCAGAAAAGAATTCAGTTCATGATATTGATCATGCTGAATTCCTTGCGAGAGCTTCTAGACACCAGTCAAAAAAAACCCAGTGACGGTAAAAAGAGAAGTGTTCCTTCAGATCAAGTAAACTAATAATAAGGTTTGTTAATAAAAAAATTATCATACATTGCCACCTACACTAATGAGTGCTGAGGGAGATATTGCTAATCCAATCTACCTGTGGGTTCCTAGAATGTTTCATTAAGGCTTGGTGCATTCCACTACCAAGGCCACAGAGAAAACCAAAAGGTGAGTTTGTATTGCAGTAGGGTGTAGCTCACCAACCTTGTAACTTCTGGTTTTCTTTCTCCATTCTGAGGAGCAGTATCTGCTGAATAATGGCTTTCTTCCACAGTTCACGAAGCTCATGGGGTGTCCGTTTCCGTTCTTCTTTCACAGGCCCAAAGGGGCCATCTTCACACACTGGTTCCAATGGGGATCTGGGTGGAAGATCTCCCAATTCACAGTAATCTTTAAAAAAGAGAAGTTGTTGTTAACTACTTGGATGTCATGAACAAGTGAATGAAGGGACAGTGAAGGGACTGCACATATATAGATACACACATCTACATATATACACTAAATCATGTATCCATCTATATTTAGATAGATAGATAGGTAAGAGGTAGCAATACGAAGCAAAGTTTCCCAAATGACAGTTTCAAACAGACTTAAAAGCTGCTTCAGAATAAGAATCATACAGGCTAAAGAATATTTTTTTCTCTATAATATTTTTTTCTATAACCTGGTAAAAACATTGTACCACACACCAAGATGACATCTTGCTAATTACAACTTTACATGCAGAGAACTGAAAGGAAAAGGCAAGTTTGAGAAATTACAAAAACAATAACCTACAGCTGAAATGTGGCATGACTCAAATAGCAGATATAATCAAATAGAGCACCCACATAATTTAAAGAATAATCTCTAAAGCATGTTTAACAAAGAAAACGCCCTTAGCTGCACAAACACACCACCACCTAAGGCCATACAATGGGATGATTACCAGCTCTTAAAGTAAATAGGTGGAAAGAGAGACAGGCACTTAAGACATGCTTTTTTCACTTCTCATTTTTAACCATATCATAGCCTTCTGCACTTCTTCTTTTGGCTTTAGATGGCCTACCACAAAATATATAACTTTGTCAAGCATGCAAGACATTTCTAAGACTAAAAACATTACAAAAGATAGTGAACATTAAATAAATCTCAAGCAAATTGAAAAATCATTTATTTTTAGGGAAAGGGTATATAACATTGTTTTACATCAAGTAATCAATGTAAGAAGCACAAGCTTTTATACCTTTTCTTAATACCTGCTGTAGTATCACTTAATTTTATTGTTTTATATAACTTCTCTGGAGGCTCAGGAGTCTTTGACACAACCTGTATCTAGAAGAAAAATTACTTAATTCACCAACTTTAAAATCTCTTCCTACCAAATCTCAAACAGAAGGCCATAGCAACAGCACTTCTTCACCCAACCAGAATGGCTATGAAATGGCTCCCTGAGCTATACATGCTTTAAAGTTAGTGCAACAAAATCCATCCACAGACTCGCCAGCCAAGGACAAGTACATCTGTGTGTGCTATTTCAAACAGCTCCTGCAGAAGGAGCATTCCTGAAGCAAGTATTCTGAAGGCAGCTCAGTGTCCATGTCTTTATCGTTGCCTAGCATGGTGGCAAAGGTTTTGAATTAAACACACACACACAGCATCCCAACTCTTCAAAACTAACAAAATAGAAAGGCTTTTCCCCCTTCAAGTTCTGCCCAGACTGTCACTCTGCTTTCACTCATGCAGTTCATATGCAGCTATCCTTTCTTGTTTGTTTGAAGGTACTCACACAACTGAGCTCAAATGACTAAGAATGGAAATGTTCACAGCTGTTCACTTCTGCTTTTCTAAGTCTTGCCACTGTCAGTCTTCCCCTCTCAAAGAGTCAGAGAGAAGTAGAGTGGCTCCAAATACCACCCGTTTCCTTATACACTATTTATTTTCTTGCCACCACAAAGTCTAGGGTTAAAATACATGTATAAAAAAGAGTGTAATATTTTCAGCTAGCAGAACAATTTAAATCTTTACAACCTTACACTCTGGACATAGATGTGGATACCCACACATCTGGTATCTACAGCATTCAAAGAACAATGAACATCATGGGAATGAGAATTAGGCAAAGGTCAAATATTTGACAATTTAATGGCAATCACCATCTTTGCAAAGAAAATAGGAAAACTGACAGATGCACTCAAAAATACAGCTGGTTATGAAAAGTATCAATACAATGAAGAGACTATAATATTCATTAAAAGAAACTGGGAAACATTAATCTTTTTTCTTTACAGGTAAATGGAAAGACGTCAGTGGGCTAAGATCTGCATTTATGAAAGAGCTACAGGCAAATGTCAGCACATAGAGAAGATACACACACTCAATATTTTTCAACTTCTATTGACCATGAAAGGAAAATTATTTTTATTTGATTGCTGGTTTTGATACAATTGTAGGTTTTGATGCACATACTATGCTGTTGACAATGTTCTCTACATTTTTATGTAGAATTTCTAAAAATAGTACCTTTGATCCCAATTTTCCCTAGTGCATATTAAGAAATATTTAAAGGGAAATGCTCTTAAGGATAATGCTGGTAGAATTCACATATTTTTTTAATAAAATAATAAAGAAATAAAAAAACAATCATCAAGGGAAGTTGTTAATTTCCTCTAAAGCTGCATACAATAATGACACCATAAGAAAGAGGAATCAACAGAAATGCTCACCATACACCAATGCAAAAAAATAAAAGTGATCTAGATAGGATCTATCTACTATCTACCCTTATCTACTGTACACTTTCTGTGGTCTGTTCACATCTTACCTTCACATTCCATTCTCACAGCATCCAATATGGAAGGCAGGCACATCTTGGGGGAAACTAGTCTCTTCTACACATCCTCCCAGTAGTTTATGCATCTCTTTTAGTGTCAGATGTGTATTCTGATTTTATGTATGCATATATGCACTAATATGTTAGAAAATAGTAGACTATGTCCAGACACAGTCTATGGATACCTACTTGCTAAAAAAGCCCTAAACCCAAAAAAACCCAGGCTGGCAAAACACATGCAAGAAAATGGATTAAACACGTTGCATTCATAAAGCAAGAATGAACACCTCAACATCTAGAATATTCCAGTCTTTAATTTACACATCCCACTTCCCTAGGTCAAATTTCAGGGATTGGTCTTCAAGTACCAAATTCACAAGTTTATCAGAGACATTACTCACTTGTCGTTCTCCAGTGATCAAACTGTGACAACACCTGAACTGCTGCAAAGCATTAATTACTGAAGACCACAGTCCTCCTTCCATTTAGGCTGAAAACTTCCCATCTGTTGCTGAATAATCTGATAAAATCAGTATTCATTGAAAGAAATAACGCTTAAGGCTATAAAAGCAAAACAAAAGGTTACAAAATTCTCTAAGCTGAACAATTCTGATTATCAACCCTACCTCTAATGCTTCTGTGAAGAATCCTAGGATTGATTGTGCCTTCCAAACAGCAGCTCCTTTTCTATTTTTTCTTTTGCTTCTTATCACTTGAGGACATTTAACAGAAAGTCTAAAGTCTACTCTGATAAAGTGCAAGACATTCAAAAGCTGCCTTCCTTCCTGTCTGCACGCTGGCAAGATTTATAGAACGCAAAATGAACCTGTTTAACTGCTCTAGTGGCCTGTCAGAAGTCTGCAGAGTTACATCAGCTGTTTGGCTGCTAAAGGAGGGAGGAAGGTGGGACATGAAGGTAATCCCTCAAAGCAAAATAAAAAACTCAGACATTTGGTAAGTCAGCACTAACCCATATCCCTGAACATACAAGGTGATAGAGAGGTGTATCACCCAGCTTCCGGATCCAGAATGGACAAGAGCAGAACTACTGTGACAAGGAGCTGAGTGTTGCATTGTTACATGCTGGAGATCTGGAGGACAGCAGAGAAAGCAAAGATAAACAGTGGAGCAATTCAACTGTTTTTAACTGGGAGCTCACATTCCACTGAGCCAAACTGCCATGTGTTAACATCCAAGCAATGTGTATCCTTCAGAACTTTTATGAGATTAGTAGGTGCACTTAAGCGGAATCTGAATGCTTCAGCACACACTGAAAGACTGCTTCCCTGTTCATCTGCCAACTTAGTCAGCTTTTGTTGACTCCTATTCCACGTTTGACCTGACCCTAACTCCTTTCAAATATATTGCTTCCTTTGCTTCCATATAAAATTCCATATAAAGCCTTCATACATGCTACTCCTACAAGCCTATTGCACTTCTATTGCACTTCTGTTTTCTAAGGTTCAGGACTTGGCAATATTAGTATATTTGATCAATAAAAATTTTATGGTAATTTTCCATCTGAGGTTCATACTTGGACTACACTTCAGAACTATTCTTCTGCACAATGGAATTTTATAAGTGTGTGGGTCAAAACCAAGGATTCCCTGAGAAACTGCACTTCACTGGGAAAACACCATCTTCCCTGGGCTTGTGAGAACTTCTTAAAGGTACTGAATTTCAGACGACACTTCTCATGAACCAGATGGAAATGTTGCTCAAATATTCTAGCACATCCATATGTACCTCAAAAGCACTCCTCTTATGCTTCCAACACTTACAATACCCAAGAAAGGACAAGGCCAGTAGGAACAATGGACTAAGATGGAATTTGTACAGCTCATCTATTCATATATACTTAGCTGTTGGCTTCACATGGCAGTGCTTCCACCCTAAGGTACAGAGTATCCCTACAGTCCAGAGGGATCAACAGATGCATTATACAAAACTCTTAAATGGAAAGATGACACAAAAAACAAAGTACAAAAGATTAAGAAAGAAGTATTATGACATATTACTACTAGGGCCCACACTAAAGAAAGTCTGTACATGGAAAGATGGTGAATGACCTCAGTAGTAATTAAAACAGACAATATCTGATCAGAAATTATATGAACAGGGATATTTCATTTGTAAATCACTAAGAAAAAGTTAGTTTATCAAATATTTTCCTAAACAATCCACCTTAGTATTAAACAAGGTTTAAGTAACAAACCAACCTAAAGGCCTATACTTAAAAAACATTCTTTCAAATTCACTTAGTCTAACCAATCTCAACTGCCAAAATCAAGACAGTAAGATTCATCTTTGATTAGAAACTCCAATGCTTCAAGTAGAAAGGAAGGGCTGATAGGGAGGAAGTTCAATAATAATGCATTACCACCATCCTCACTATGGAATTGTTTACATATGGCTCTCTCTACATGCACGATTTACCAGTCACATCCACTCTCTGGGGTTAAAAAAGCCTTTTATTTACTACATTATGTTACTTTGTTGCATTTTAAACTTTACAAAATTCAGCTTGGCAAACAAACAAGAGAATTTCATGTAATTTAAGATTCAATTGCCAAAAGAAAAGACATCAACAATATCCTTAGTTTTCTTCAGATTTTCCATTCAGGTAGTACAACACCTTATTTCACACATGGCACAGAAATAAAGAGAAAGGCAAGCTTCTCTAACCAAGGATATAATATTATTATTATTTCACACAGCTGTTGGGAATATTTAACTTCATAATCAGATGTGGTAAAATGACCAGGAGCCTTCTGTAATCAGAAAGCTTCAGATACAGAACCACAAGAAGCAACAAGCTCTTCTTAATCTGACATACAACTTAAAGCAATGGCTGAATGGAGAATTCTTTTAAAATTGTGTAGTTCAATACCATTGATTAAAATCAGCTCTGAAAGATTCTTTGGACTTTTGTTTTAAAGCCAAGACTTCTTAGATAGTACTCACTACCTCCAAATTAATCTAATGTGCTATTATCAATCCCTGAGAAAGGAATGCCCTGATATTTCAATGGGCACAGAAGCCACCAAACATTAACCGTGTACTTACTGGCTGTAGCCAAACTTCTATGCCGCAAATCAAGATTGAGCACATATGTGCTCTGAAAGGAGCAGAACTGAGTAATCAATTTTAACCAACTGGTTTTAATTAATAATAACTGTGCTGCTAAAACAGTATTGGCAAAGACATTACAAATAATTTACACCCCATAAACACTTCAGGCACAGAATGCTAAAGCAACAGTTTATAGTATTTGCAATGCTACTACAAAATGATTTTTAAGAAATTCACCTTAATAATCAAGAGATATAGCCCATACCACAAAGCACATAAACAGACAGGTGTTAACTACAGCTGGTTTAAAGAATAATAGTTCTTCAAATTCAAACTTTTCTTCCGCACTTAGGATTTAACAGTTTGACACCTCTATCTGACAGAGGCTGAAACCAAATTAATTTTAATTAATGAATCAAGTTCATTTTCCTTACAAAGATACTTGTGCTTTCTATACCATATTTTTTCCTGCAACTCAAGGTCTAAAATAAAATGTAGTTGTATTTTTTATCTGAATTTATTTGCTGAGTACTGCAAAGTAGTACAAGTATCTCATTGCTCTGAATTTCAACTTCTTTCACTATTCAACTGGTAACTTCATTACACATTGCCCACATTAAAACAAATCCATTCTCCAACCGTAAAATTGACACAGCTGTTACAAAAATCTTGTTGCCTACTTCCAACCCACCTCCCTCAGCAAGAAAGCTCCAACAAGTGCCATCACTTTCCCACCATTTCCTTTAAAAACTATTCACATCCCCCTTAAATCCAGCAATTGACTTGACTGTGCTGGGAGTTTCTGACAACCTGCAAAACAGTTCTCCTACTATGACCAATTCTGAACAGTCAATATGTGAAAACTCTGTGAAAATTGTCCACTGCATAGAGATTTGTAGATGCTGAATACATGTAAGTGAATATCTTGCTGCACTGCAGTGCAAGGTGAAGTTTCATTATCAGTCTACACAGATTTAAGGATGCCCTGCTCCTGAGAAGAGTAAGTGTGTGTCACGTTCCAGACAGCTGTCCCTGCCTGCTCTATTGTTTGTGTAATACAGTGAGTGGGACCAGAAAACTGAGCCAACTGAAAATTAGGGCCTTTAAGTGTTTCCATGCTTCATCTGGTTTAAAATGATCACTGAGTTGTTGTTCCCTTCACCTTTTTACCAGTGAAAAGAGAACTAAAGAGTCCTATACCACTTGTATAGCTAAAAAAAATGTGGCTCTTGAGTGATGCTACAGAAGTTAGGAATATCTGCCTGCAAGCAGGGTGGGGAGGTATAAAGGTAAAAATCAAATAACTGAGGAAACACATTTATTACTTAGAATGTTTAAGACAGTGAGTAGGAGAGACAGAGCTTTAGAAAAAGAATAATAAAAACCTTCTTTCGAGATAAATGTAGCATTGTAACAGATCAAAGTGTGATCCATTTTGTAAGGAGACTGTGCTTCCCTTTTTCTATCTCTCCACTTTGCAGGATTCAGCACTCATTACACTCCCACAAATAAATGACAGAAACAGAATTCCGAGGATGAGACAGAGTGTCTGAAGGTGGCAGTGAGAGAAACGCTGCCCCCTGGCGCTCCACACCACTCGCAGAATCACAACAGCTCACGGGAAGCCACTAACAGCAGGAGTCGAGGCTGGAGAACTTGAACTGCTGCTTGCTACAATGGAACTAGCATAATTCAGCTCTCTATCCTCCAGCTACCAGCTGGAAAATATTAAAAGTCCTACAAATCATTTCACTCATGTAGAAAATCCTTTCTAGGTCTTCAAACTGGACATCAGCCTCATCCCCAGGCTCACCAGGAATCGCCTGGCTCTCCTGTCAGGCAGCAAATTGCATAATAGTTCTCAGATGTGCTTAATTGTAAAGTTATGTACATAAGCAGGGAAAAATACTGGGGGAAGAGGAAAGTGGCAGCACCAACAAGCAGAAAGTGGCTGGAAAAGGGTGTGTACATGGGGCTTTGCTCCCACAACAACCAAAAGTAATGGTTTCTCTACAAGGCTTAGGAGTGCTTGCCTTGCTGAGTATAGCTGCTTTAGTCCAATCACCAGAAAAGGCAGGAATCTCAGCTGGCAAGAGAAAACATCTGTCTAGCATATCTATGTGAAGCATTTTTCTTCTACTGATTTAGGACAAAATACCCTCTTTCATGTATAGTACATCCTTCCTTTTAAATAATGGTGTCTGCAAAACAAGCTGTGCTCTCTGCTTGGTAATTCATGAAGCAACCCCCAAAGCACAACCAGTAACCATTTTGTTCCACCTGAACTATGGAAAATGACGTTTTAGCCTAGACTATTTATGAGCACTTCCTACAGAATTAAAGGATTCAGAAGTGCAAGACAGTGGGACTCAGTCCTGTTTAAGCTGTTCAAGCTGCAACTGGAAACTCAGGATATCAGACTTTCATTAAGTTCAGTACCTCAAAAGTGCAAGATCAAAATTGCAGCAAAAGCTATGTACCACTTGTCTGGGGTTTATTTTTTTTTTAACTTTTACTAAATACACCTTCATATCCTGCTGTGTTAACCACACAGAGAGCAGTGAATATGTTGCACCTTGAGATTCAGCTCACCACCTGCCTATACAAACAAAACTACAAATGTCAGAGCCTAGGTTTTTCAGTGAATATAAAGCTTAAAGCTGTCTGTAGTTCTTGTGACAACTGACATACTCATTACAACCCAGAGAAATTGCAGTCACAGAGCAGTTTCATTTTGTTGAAAATGCCTGCCCACATGTGGTCAAAGCAATGCAGAGTTCAGGCATCCTGGTGGATTTTATCTTTAACCCAAAGTTTAGTAAAGCAGCCCAGGCTAAACTTGAAAACCTGTATCATCTCTGAGTCATGGAGATCTGGGTCTCTTGGCTGACAGAATAACTAGCTTTTAAACACACCCCTTTCCCAGCTTCTTTCCTTACTCCTCTCCTGCAGATTACGGTAGGGTGTTGGCCATGGCGCCTGAAGGGAGAAACCGGTCAGTGGAGACTGTGTCTATAAAGGGAAACCCATAAATCACAGATGTTCCCTTATTTCCCTCCCTTCATGCTTACTTTTGCAGAACATGACAAAGGATGTTATCTTTAAAATCTTCTCTGCCCTCTGTCCAATTTGGCTGAAATTGATCTTTTGGTGATACATCAGCTGTTTGTACAAATGAAAGGAAATCAGTCTAAACAGAGTGAGAAAGACTTTAAAAAAGATAGAATATGAACGAAAAACAAGATGATGAATGACAAGTAGCTACATTTATGTTGGAACTAGAGGGGTTTCTTAGTTATCTGTGGTGGTGAGTCCAATGTAGGACCAGTTGTACAGCAGCTCTCTTTAAGGCCACAGAGACTGGATAACAAGTGAGTATCCTTAACTGCCAGGAATGTTCCAGGAGATGCATAAAAGTCCAATTAGAAAAACCCAGTATTAGCTTTAAATAATTTTAAAAAAGCCCTGACTCTGAGTTTTCTTCTGTTCATAAACAGAATGTACATAAATGTACACTGTTCATAAATGTACAGTGAAAGAAAAAAGAAAATGAAGGAACAAAAAAAGGCCAAATATTTTAAATTGCTGCTCCTATTAATAGCACATCCTGTTTTCCATTTTGGCTGCACTTGTTTCCCAAACTATTCTGCTTACCCAGCTGTAGGTTGTTAAGATTGTATCTTGCAGCTATTATGTCTCAGAGGAAATGCTTGGGTAGGCAATTTAGGTGGATTTTATTTTCCTATTTAATATGGGAAGGTTTTGTGGCTTTCAAAAACAAGTAAGACTATTTCCAGTTACAAAGAGAGACATCACACTTGTAAAAATAGAAGTTTCATATAACAGTCCTTCATATAACATGCCTTTAAGTACAACAAAGCATTTCACATTGTATGTTCACACAACATGCTCCTGAGATCACTTCATGTTGAAGTACACTAAATTTGAGAGACATCTGTGCCCATATATGCAGCTTACCTCACTGTCAGTCAAATTACATTGCAAGCAGTGCATTAATGATAGAAAAACTTTGGTTATGTGCCTGCTCCAGTTAATTGGGATCTCACTTTAAGATGCAAGAAAAACATCTCAGTGACATTAAGATGGTTACTTTTTACTACATTTACTGTAAGATACTGTTACTTTCTGTTTCCTTACTATTTTCTTATTTTTCATATAACGGCCTTAGAGGTAACTCAGAAGTTAAAACTTAAAAAGCTCATGCTGTGAAATTCAAACTTTAGTGAGCCAGAGTATTTTCTCAGGGATTCTTGGTGCCAGCATGTCCTGTGCTATCCTGTACTATCTAGCTTACGTAAAGTGAATGCACAAAATTATGCACATGCATGATTATGTGCAGTGCTTTTCTTCTAGTCTGTGGTTCTTCAGCTCTACAAATTTCACAAAATAATTATGGGAACACTGGATAATTATGACTCAAGTTGCAAATGTCACAGACTAGAGCAGCATACATGAAGACAAAGCATGCACTACAGTACTTAAATGAGATCATAAAATAAATGTAATTCCAGCTGGTATACCTGAATTTTTCTATTCTGTAGTTCTATATTCCAACACAAAGATGAAATAGAAGCATTCTCTTTTCTTCAGCACAATACTTGGTGATGCATTTTTTTCCCCAGAACTCATTAAACTAGTACTCATAAAAATAAATTCTTCTCTGGCTAGTTAACATGAGACAATAGAAACAATTTATATGTGAAGCTGAAATGTAAAACCTCAACAGCTAATGAGCTAAGTATTACCAAAAAATAGGTGGCAAATTGCAATGACAGTACAAACAGAACACCAGGCAAACAGATCCCCTTGGTGGACACAATGATTCACACTTCACACACTACATACACAGTAAGTTCACAGAAGCCAACAAACCCAGGCTTTACCATCGTATCTGCTGGGAGAATCACAGGCTTTCTGAGGGGTGGCCACCCGCAGGAATATCTGCTGCCTCCATGAGTGCCTCCGAGTCCTCACGGGGCTGTCCGCATCCAGGGCCTGCTGGCCGTGCTTGGACTCGTAGTCGCTGGAAGGGCAAACACAGAACAGCTTGTGAGGTACCTGGGTGTGCCAGGAGCAGCCACACAGCCTTGGGGAGCCCAGGGGCCACTGCCCTGGGAGTGCAGCGTGCTGTGCACATGCTGGACCAAGCTCGCAGTGGTAGGAAGGTGGAACTTTGTGGCAGAGGCTTACACATGGCTGCAAACAGCACTGAGGTTCACAAACAGGGACTGGCAGCTCTGTGCAGTCTACTCTTTCCAGTTTTAATTAATTTTCAGTTTTCTTTGCAGCAGGATATTAATCAGAACATATTTAACATACATACACAATAATGTAGCTTTACACTATTTACATGCCATCCACAAAACTTAGCATTTATTCATAGGAGACACAAAGACTTGCTGATGCCTTTTATCAGAACTCATCAAGGAGCTTTATAAACAACAACTGAACTTCCAACCTTTTGTGTACTGGGTATGCAATATACTTCCCCCAGACACAGACAGGGAGAAAAACTTTAAACCTTTCTGTTAGCAAGACTACCTCTGAAACATGCAAGAAACTTGGGAAAAAAATCCAAGAACCTTGGATATTACTCCTTTGATGTCATCCACACATGCCATACAGAGGTCTTTATTCAGAATACAAAATGAAATAGTGAGGAACAATGCTGTTTTTCTATTAAAAATCCCACTAGTAACTTTCATCTGTTAGAACTCTAAACTATTCATTGCTTTATTCCAGCTATTAGCTAAATGGTTACATGAGTCGCTGTAGAAGCTAAAAGGGATAAATGAAATCCAGATAGCTCTGGCAGCAACAGGGAGGAGCATTTTACAGGTGATCTTCCAGTTTGAGGACACTGACATTGCTTAGGATGAATCATATATTCTCTTAAGTGAAAACTCTCCTGTGTCAGGAATAATCACAGAAATACACAGATAGAAGCTGCATGACCATTGCAACATAAAAAATGACTAAGATCTGCCATCCTAATGGGAGAGTAGCCTGGGATAGCTTAATTCTTTGAACAGCAGTTACATGCAGAATATACGCAGGTGAACCTTTGCACAAATCAGGTTTTGCAAGTGCAAGAAGCATTTGAAATATTTCAGACAAAGAAATCTTTGAAAATACAGTTTTACCTTCAGGCTTTAAGAGAGAACCCTACCTTGTTGTGCTCCTAAAGTCAGAGGTGTTATTTTCATCTACAGGAGCCAGAAATTTTAAGAAATTTGGCACAGAAGAGGAAGAATGAAGCTTTTTCCTTAAGGCAGTACGGTAGGAGATGCTGAGAGTGCAGTTGGGAAAAGTACAGTTTAGAACAAAGAAGTATAAATCCACAGAATAAAAATAATACACATTCCTAAGTGTCAAACAAAAGGCAGCTAAATCCTGAAGGTCTGAATATCAAGGAAACCACAGTCAAAACTAAAACTGCTAACAAAGTCCTACTTTGAGAGAGAAATTTGTTTGGGCAAACCAGAATGTTCCAATGTATATAAATGTACTTCCAGTAAAGTTATTATTTTGTGCTATATTGCAAGATTTTTAGTGCATGTTTTAAATAAATTCCCTTAATCTAATAAAAACCAATGCCAACTTTATCGTATTTTCTTAAATATGAGTTTCAATAACCAACTAAGTTCGGGGGAAAAGGTTAGGAAAAGTTGACACTGATAATCACCGTGCTGGCAAATGAAAAGTAAGACTTTGGCAAAAACTATTTCGTAAAGCATTAAAAGGTTTTATTCAGACAAACTTGGAACTTTAAAGTTAAAAGCTAAGCCTTCTGACTGATCATTCAGGATTGTGGCTCTGTTTATGCAACAGACAGGAGCGCTAATCAAATTTCACCAACAGTCTTCTGGCCCGTAATTCTTTTAATATAAATTCTTTTCATTTAAAATAATTATTTAAGTGTCTTTTAAAATAAGAAGCCTGAAACATACTCAGAAGAAGTTTAATAGAATAAAGTAAGAATAACTCAGATAATGAAAAGTTTTTGCATGGAATGAAAATATGGAAAATTACTTGGCTGACGATACTAGAAGACCTTTTTTGAGACACTACACAAAACCACATGAGCAGGAGAATTTACTCCTGAAAAAGTAAGTTTAAGAAAGAATTGTTTCTGATAAATTGTAATGTTCTATTTGGATGGCATTTTAGCACTGTTTCCTGAAGATGTGAATAGAAGGCGAGGGGGAGGGTAGAATACTCTGGGATGATCACTAGCATGAAGTGAAGCAGGTTCTTTAGTAGCTGGTATTGAAATAAAGAAGATAAGGCTGTACCATGGTGTGCCCTGCAAACAGGGCTCACTTAGAATTACATTGTAAAACCATTACAATTACGTGGTAATTTCACTTACATAATTGGGAAGCTTGACTGTAATAATTTAAGCTCATTAACCCATTTGACATCCCTATCAATTTCCATTTTCAGTCCTGCTGCTTAGATGCTCAATATGGCATACCCTTAAGAGATGGGGAAAGCAAAGGAGAAGTTGCAACTGTGCAAACAGAATCATTACCAAATCACTTGGAAAAAAATGCTTTGAGAATTTAACCTTCAGGATTCAAGTAAGTCTTATTAAATTGAAGAGTGAACAGGATTCTGCAGACTCTCATTTCCTGCCTTGAGCTATGTCATACTTCTGAGGTAAAGCTGAATTAACAGATTCTAGTTAGTACTCAGCAACTGAAGAAACTGGTGAAGCAGCATCCTCAGTTGTGTACTTTCTTAGGTTTAGAAAAATCAGCACCTTGGGGAAACAGGAAACTTTCACACAAGAGAACAAAACCAAAAAATAAACAGCAACAGCAATAAAAATTGCTTGCCAATGGCCAGTGACTGTTGACAGTGCTTCTGAGGACATTTGGCCTCATTAGCCTTTTGAGCTTAAATAAGTAGTTTTAGCTCAAGGAGTTAAGAAAGAGTTTCACAGTTTATGATTTTTAGGGAGCCACTTAGTTTCAGGTTCTCAGGGAAACAAGTGTTAATATCCTTTTCTTCCATGCTCTCTGTCTGTATTTTAAGAAAGAAGGCATGGAAAAGCATAATTTGATACTGTTGCAAGTAATCAAAACAAATAATGGGTTGATGGGTTGGGGTTTTTGTTTATTCTTGGGGTTTTGTTTTGTGAGGAGTGGGGATGGTGGTGGGGTTGTATGTGGTGGGTTTTTTTCCTCTCAGCTCTCCATAGTCCTGCTGCTTCTTGCCCCATTTAACTACTTGGTCAACTTGCCTTTAATGTCAGGCACAAACAGTGTTTTTGTGTTACCATGAACAAAGGACAGAATCCAATGCTTCAAGAAGGACAGACAGAGTGAGCTCTCAGGTTCTTGGCAACTTATCCCTCAAACCATTTAAGGAGTGCTGCTGTCTGCTGCATAACAACAAATCCCTTTGGAACAACTGGCTCTAAAGAAAGAGCCAGTGTCTGAAAGAATTTGATTAAAACAACAAATTATGTAAGTACTAGCTCTACATTCAGTGGTGGAGTAGTTAAAGAGCTCTCTCCCCCATAAAAATCTACCATCTTTGTTCTATACTAAATTGTTTTAATTATTTGTGCTATAGAGTTTCATATCTATGACACAGAAAAACAAACCCTATCCCAAACTATTTGCAGGTACTAGCTCACCTTTTTTGTGCAAAATGCCCACTTGGTTCTCCACTTGAATTATGCCTTAGATATTTTAAAAAGTTGGGTGAAGAGGCCGAGGGATTAAGACGAGCTAGAGTAGGAGAACGTGCAAGTTGACCAGGAGAACTTTTAGATTTGCCGACAGATTCGTTCACACCATATAGTGCGGATTCCAACCAGAGCGATGGAGTTGAGATCACAGAGAACAACACAGAAAGAAAGGAAAGGAGGGAAAAAAAAAATGAAACCCCTTCTCTAATCTTCGAAAGGGAGATGGCATATATAAATGAGACATTTCCTATGTTTTTCACAGTTAATGCAGTAACTGTAAGAATGCGAACATTTTTTTAACCCAATCAGCAAAGCCCCAAATTCATGTTTACAGGCTTCAGCAAGGCATTTCAGAATATGACCAATTATAACTCACCAAAAACAGCACTAGCAGACCCATTTCTTTTTCTTTATATGTGCTTCCCCTTGATTTCGATGAGAAAGTCAGGCATATGATCAAGAGTTTCAATGAATGAGAAGTGAAATACGGAAGTATTTTAACAGTAATTGGAAAAAGCCAGATAGAAGGAAGGGACAAAACTGCCATAAAGTTAAGAGGCAACTAGAGATGCAGAGGCAGGCCTTTGAAGTAGGACAGCTTGAACAATATTCATATTAAAGAAAGTAGTAGTTTGTTTTTGTGAGTAAAATCTACATAGGCTCAATGGAAAGGTAGACAAGAGCCCCAGCTCTACCAGTAACTAGGCACTTTAAGTCACTTTGTGTGCTATTTCAAAGCTACATATAAAATCACCAACTACTAAGGTTTTCAGGATCACAGAAGCGATTGGATTTTTCTATGTAAATAGAAAACAAGAAGTAGCATTTATTTATACTGCTCACAGATCAAAACAACAAAAATGATTGATTGGACAAATATAACTGAATCAAGTAGTTTGTGAGATATACTGTGGAACTACACATCTCATGTCTTCTTTCCCCTGTGAAGCCCATAAGGCTAAAGGTGCTTTTAAAAAGAATACCTACAAACCTCCAAGGAGTGACACACTGCATCTCTTATCCATTAAGAGGACATACCTGGTATGTAATTATCATCCCCAAATATGCCCTCAACAAACAAAATCATAGCCTGCTTTCAATAAGGCTTACTTTCTTTTGTGAGGAGTCTCTGTGCTCACTGAGTGATACCTCATAAGTTTCCTCTGAGGAACAGATGGTGATGTTTCGACAGGCCCCAGAGATTCCTGGTTCTCTGTTGGTAAATGGCTGAGTGTGTTTGCTCGCCTCCGAAAGCTCTGCTGGGGCAATGTAACAGACTGCTCCAGAGAGAAATCCTCTGTGTTGCTGCAGAGATCATCCAATGATCCACTGGTCTTGACAGCATTTTCTGCAGGAAGTGTAGGAAGTCTGTCTTTCTCCTTTTCACGCAATGGTGGCTCCTAGCAGTGTAAGAAATAAGGTTATCAATATGTGGGCTTAGAATCCATCTTTGAGATTGCAGTACCAGGTCATTATTCACATCCCACAGACATCTTCTTCAAAAACACACATTTTTATCAAGCTAGGTCAAAGAAAGATGTTGATGTTTTATGTCCTTCTTAGGCCAACAAAATAGAGTCTTTATTTTGCAGAGAAAATTTTGAGTAATTTTGAGAGTAATTGTATTTTATAGTATGTTGAATACAACTCAAAAGAAATAAGGTCAGAACAAAAGGGTGAAGTTTGGCTAACAGTGAAAAGAGTGGCAGCATCGATACAGCATTGCAGAATGCTGTATCTCTAGCAACCCACCTAACCATGTAACATTCCTCTTGTCTACCTGCAGATTCACACAAAGAACTTAAGCCTATGACTAGATGCCTGTTTCAATCCCAAGCCATGCATTTTCTTTATTCCTCACCTTGTGTATTCCTGCAGAATCAGCCATTCTTTCAAAAACATCAGCAGAAAGAGCAGACTCTTGTTTACATGGCGTCAAGAGTCTGCAGGTGAGCAGGCATTACAGCAGAATCAATAGCTGTATATCTAAGCCTGCAGAGTGCTATGCTGCCTCCAGGGAAGAAGACTGGCTTTGTATTTTATTTGTATTTTTATACAGACTAAAAGTTTTCTAACCACACAAACAGGGAAATTGCTTTCTGTTTTAGTTTTATGTTTCTTTTAATACAGTCCTGCATTCATGGTATAAACTTTCAAGGCTAAAACAAGTCAGATTAGGATTGACAGCATGTTAATTATAGCCTTTGTTTTGCTGCACACTGTTGTAAAATTCAGATGATGTTATATAATATTTTATTTCACATATTCATACAAAAATATGTGTTATATACAGTACAAGGCATTTCTAATTCAATAGCACTTCTCTGTTTTATAACACAGGGATTAGAATGAAAAGTTTGAAAGCAACTTGAAACATTTCATATCTGACCATATTTCATACTTAGCTGTTTCAGGAGATATTTTTTGAAGTGTCTAAATATGTACAATTACCCCAGGCTTTACTTACTTTATTTGTGCTGCTTAAGGTACTGGACATAGAGCTGTCCAAATCCACAGAACCAGACCTGTCCAGTGGACCTCTGGCTTTACTGCCCTGTAGAAATAAAGCACATCAGCAGTTAATGTTATGATATACAGGGCACACCAAAGAGATTTAGGTAGCACAGTTGGAATCTGTAATTTTCACAGACAGCATCAAATTTAATTTCCTGAAATGCCTAAATATACCCTTTTCCCCTATGGGAAACAGAAGCTTCATTCAGGATAGTCTCTTTTGACTTGAAGGATCCTGTAGAATTAAAGAATTCTCATGGGCAATGATGCGCTTTCTATGATATGTACATAATTACATATTTCACATGTACTAGAACTACTGTTACAGCACCTTCTCTATTAGGTACTTACAAAGATACAGAAAAATAAAACGGATGTGTTTTACAAAGGACTAAACCTATATAAATTTAATACATAGGAAAACACAATTTCTGGTATTACCATTCAGTGCCTACAAATCAGAAAGCATAAATATCCCTGTAGAATTGGTGAACAATGTTTTTATATAATTTGTTTGATTAATGTTTTTGTGTAACCAAGAAAAAATATCTGATGAATTCTGATCTGCTAACAGAATTATGGAACTTGTATCTTCCTAACCTTAAATAATATAATTTTTTCATGTTCTGAAGTTAAAGCTCATGTTCTCTTTGAAGTTTTATTCCAGGTAAAATATAAAATGTTGTCAATATTCACAACAGTGACTATCATTCTAGCTCAGCCAAAGTTTCTGGCTCCAGATCTGATCAAAATCAAGAATTTTCATCAAAACAGCAATGCCAGTGAAAATGCAACCAGAAAGCTATGCTTACATGAAGGGCAGGTGCTTCCATCAGGATAAACTGAAAAAAATTAGAACAGTACTACAGCTAATATAACAACACTAACATTATATTTCATATCCTGAGCACAGGTGCAGTAGGATTTTATAGGGGTGAATTCTAGAAATGCCATCTTGGCATTTCTATATGTACATTTGTAACAGGAAAACCTTGCTTTTGCTATCATTTGTCTTAAGAGACCGGGTTACAGATGATGTCTGAAACAAGCTTTGAAAACCTAGATTTGTCACTACAAATTGCTTGTCTGTGAACTAATAAATTATACTCGATATTGCTTCAATGTAACTGTCCAATATCTGTTCCTGAATATTTGTTGTTTGGCATTCTGCCACAACTGTTTTGTTTTAAGGGAGAAGGTCTGATTTTTTTAATCCTTTGTCAAGCAGAAGTCCTTCCAAGCCTCCTACTATTTTCCTCAGACTTTTCTCATGAGGTGCAAAAAGAAGTATATTCAAATGAGAAGACACTCCATAGATTTAAATTGTGATTAAACTTGACATCTGATGTAATTTCAAACTGCTGCTATTTACTTTCAGTAGCTAATTTCAGGGATCTGTTAATGATAAACATTTTCACAGAATCACAGAATTAGCTAGGTTGGAAAGGAATCACTATTACATAGAAGCCCAAGTTTTTTCCACTAATCAGTATTTCCAGACACTGTCTATAGAGAATTTTACCAGATGTAATATTGCATAGATGCCTTCATGTTCTTAGGGGCATTCTTTACATTCCTCACCTTCAAATAATCTTCAGAATTTAAAAGTTCAGATATGCCACTAGTCATCACTTCTGTGTCACTAATAAACACATCTCACTAGAAATGCTTAGTCAGCTCCTTAGTAGTTTCCTTCTACATAAAGAGAAGTGAACAATTATAATTACTGTTTTAATTTTGTAAATCCAAAAGAGCTTTTCATAAGTCTTCATGTTAAACTTCATATTAATTTTTTAAATGCCTATATACATACTTTCTTATCTTGGAATTAGTTCACTTCATCCAGGACTTGGTATTCTCTCTACCAAAGCCCTGCTTTTTTGTCTTCTAGAATGCACACTGAAATATTTTTTTCATTGTGACTTTATTAACCTTTGGGCTAAGGCCTGGAATGCTAACAAATAAGACTTTTCTATCAAATAAACAAAGCAATGACATTATGTTCAAAGACAATAAACATGAATATACTTACACGTGATAAAATACTTTCAAAAGATTCTGTAAGAGACCTCTTTGCTTTGTTCTTTAACATGTCTAATCTGAATCTCGGAGCACTGTTGGACACTTCATTTACAGCATTCTCAGCAGGAGGTTGTGAAGCCTGCAAGTGTTTGAAAGAAATGCAAAATACTCAACAGCATGGAGAAAATCTCAGTGAACCATTTGAAGACTCCTGTAACCTGTATCAATAGTTTTTCCTGGTGTCCTCAGCTTGTCATGCCTTCTTCTCTAGTGATACTTGTACTGAAGTTTAACAGACTATCCAAAAATAAGGACAGGAAATCTCTTACAGGAAACGTGCTGAGTGAACTAGCATGCTTCAGAAGAATTGCCATTTTAATACGGATTTATGGCTCTACTGACAAATTTTCATTTATGCCAATGCAGAATTGTACAAATTCTAAATGTTTAAGTGTAACAGATTAGAGATTACTCATGGATTTCCTTTTCTTCAACCAAAAAAATGAATCAAAATCTCATCATTAACAGAAACTCTCAACTTTCTTCGTTATGGTCAAATGGGTCTTTCTAATGGCCAGGAATATGTGTAACAATCTAACTCATCTACATTTCACCAGCAGAAACATTTTCACCTTAAAGCTAACAGTCAGTTGAGAGTTTTATTTCTTAAATAAATATTTCAGTCCATTTTTAGTGCTGGTGAATACTAATGTAGCAAACATAAAAACAATACTATGACACAAATATTACCATCCAAACCAAATATCTGCAGTAGAACCAGAGCTCAGTTTTCAATGATGTTTTGGGAGGTTCATCTTGAAGCTCATCTTGAAGCATCTCTCTACTTGTCCCTAAATTCAGAGATCCGAATGCTTGATCTGTGCAATGACTAGTACTGGGCAGCTGAATGACGTATCATGACCATCACCAAATTGTCCCACCTAGATGTAATTTTAAAACATCCTATTTCCAGTATGACAACTTTACAGCTTCCTGTATTTTCTTTGTAACTTCTGTCCTGGTTATGTCAGGCCAAGGTTAATTTTTGTAGTAGCCAGGAGGGGGCATGGCCAGGATCTTAAGGATATTTTATACCATCTCTCATTGCTGGAGGCAGGGGTCTCTCTTCAGAGAGAAGGGGCTCCTTCCAGTCAAAAAAAATGTGTCAGGAGGGAGCCTTCCAGTACTGTCTATCATTGGGGGGTGTATTCCCTGTGAATAGTTTCTTTTCTTATACCCTCTGTGACTAGTATTGTTGCTATTACTGGTCATTTGCTTACCTCACTGCTGTTTCCAGTAAATTGTTCTTATTTCAGCCTGTGATCTTTGCCTTTTGTGCCTCATTTTATTCTCCAAAGGTAAATCAGATGCTGCTTGCTATTACATTCTTATGAAAAGACACTTATTTTAAAGTGTTTTTGTTGCACAAGATCCATGTACTAGTATCATATTTATCTTTTTTCTCCTGATTTAAATGTATTTTTTTTAAAGGCAATGAAAAGCATGAAAGTGAATATGCAGAACAGAAGGGAACAGGGACATCAGGGTATCATGGGTTAATGATTGCTGAGACAAATAACAGTATGTGTTCAAAGGTATCTACTATTACACAGGGCTGGAGATAAATTATCAGAGTAAATATAAAATGTTATGCTGAGATAAATGATAGACTATGGGGAAGTCAGTTCTCTTCTTAAAACACTGGCATCTTTGGAAGTGTCCTATTAACCAATTTGGTTTCAGAACTGAGCAAACAGATCACAGCAAGCCTTATAAATTTTCAAATAATTGAAGACATACTAAGATCTTATCTCATTTTGTATATCCCTATTTCCAAGATGTTTGTGACTGACCATCAGCTAGCCTTACACCAAATAAAGTATTTCAGGTATGATGACAGAGGACCTCAGGCAATTCTTCCTCTTATCCCACAAGTGAAATTGTGGGATAAGAGGGACAAGTTAATTGTGGGCTTTTAATTTTCTTAAAATCGTATTTCAGGTGAGATGCCCAAGACAATAAATCAGAGAGTGAAATACGCATTTTTCTTTCTGTTTACTCAGGGAAATCAATAATTAGTTAGTAAGCCATAAAAGGAGAAGAGATTAACAAAATGAAAATACAGTAAAGGAAGATTTGCTGCTACTTTCCTAATTTCTTCACAGGTCTAATTATTCTCCATACATTAATTTGCTAGTTTATATCACAAATGGCTGACAGCAATCATCACAGTGGAATTACCAAACAACAGCAGAGGGACAGTCAAGACTTTTAAAAGGGTCTAAATAATTGTAACTGAAAGTTTCCTGAAAATGGATGGATGGAATCCTTTTTTAAAGACTAACCTCCTCGAGTTGTCTCAAGGTAGCTACCCACAAACCAAGGCATCCAAAATCACTAACTCCTTCGGAAAAGCGTTAACTGTGCTGTATAAATAGTCAGTTAAACAGCACCGATGGAACCTGATAGAGGATAAAAGGTAGCCCATCTCTTTGGACATGGGTAAGAGTCTCTGCTGCTGTTTCTTCAGCAATCCTCCTCATCTTAAGGCCATTTCAAATGATTGTTTGCACACAAGAAATAACTTTCAGTCCTGAGTAAATGTAATAGGCTTTATCAATGAACAAATCCAATGTGCTGTTGTTACACTGACTCAACAGTGACAGCGAAATGGCAAATGCCACACATCAGTGGAGAGCAATCACAAATTCATTGTACATTCTCTCACATATACTGAATTTTCATTGCAGTGAGAACAAATAAATGAATTAGTAGTCTGTCTTGTTTGCACCTCTGTCTCCTAGGCCTGAAATCAGGCTGTACCAGGGACCTCAAAATTGGAGATACCTGTTTTGGCACATGACAATAGTTTATGAACCATAAGCAAACCCAGTATTCACCACTGCTTACATATTGAAGTTTCAAATTGCAAGTGATGGAAATTTGCCTTTAGAAAGACATAAAATTCAAATGAATTTTTTTTTCCTGGCTTCTCCTTATATGAATTAAAATTGAATTATTATCTACCTGCTTTGCTTCTCCAACATGAACATGGTCCTTCTGTTTTTCTTCATACATGTTTCTCAAAAGAGAGATAACCAGCTCATTCTCTTTCTGCTCATTTCGTGGTCTTAATTTCTGTAATTGAAAACACAAGAAACACAGTAAATATACATTCGTGTAACAGTTTCCAAATCTTTGCACTTTTCATTTGCCACTGCAATAAATCATCAATGTAGAACAATTTAATCTGTTAATGCTACTACTCCAGTCCACCAGAGGACACCAGTGTCCCAGGCAAAGCACGAATAGAGCCACAAAAACATTTGACCTCACTTCATGCATGACAGAATTTACACCTAAGACAGAGCACATCTGTACAGATATCAAACTGCCACACGCAAATAAAGGCTTTAAAAATATTTTTTGCCAATTTTCTTTTGATATAAAGAAAACTGAACTACTGTAGTTCTGAGTTTGTAGCACACATGCAGTACTATCCTAGAGACAGGATTCACAACACTGCTCCTAGAAATCTTTCGCACTGGACATTTAGTTTTTGGAAAATGACATAGGATTTTTATAAATTAGTGCACAAGATGAACCTATTTATCTGTGCTGCATTCTATTTTGACCTCAATGATTGTAAGAGAAGATTTTAAAACAATTTATTAAAGAATTTAATCCCAAAAACTTAGTTTTTGAAAAACAAATGCTGCCTTAAGCTTACTGATATAATGCAGAGGACACAGTATGAATTAATGCCAAGGTAGCACATTAGATTAATAGAAGTACCACAGGAATACAGTTACCTAAAAATGCAAATCATGGTAACAATACATGGACCTGCAAGAATGCAACATTCTAACCGAAAAAGTTAGCTGAGAAAGATGGGCAGGAGATTTGTACTTTACCCTTAGTTTTACCAAGTTAATGGTTTGCAGACCCTCACCAGAAGCAATTAACAGCTTCCTGTGACTACTGGAAGCTTTAGACGGTATGCAGAACACTAAAAGGCAACAGTGCTGCTAGCTGCCCTATGATAAGAATTCACTCAGCTCATGGAATTGGTTCCACAGAGTAACTTCCAAATTTGGTATTGAGTGATAAACTACCACATGGAAACACACAAAGAGACTGAAATGACTCAAAGGGGAAGGAAACATTACTTTTTAAAAAGTCTGACTTCAACAGTGTTTCAATCCCGGTGAATTTCTTACAACGCACATCATCTGTTTTAAATACAGCTATGCCTTCCTATTTCCTAAAATAGATTTAATTAAGAATATAGAAAGTTTAACTTCTTTAGCTAGTTTGACAAGAATTAAGATCTAGGATAAATTTTAGGCAAGAAATTTTCTCATCTGGGAATATTACAGAAATTTTTTTGGTCCAAGTAACAGTTTGAATACCCTCACAGTACATATTATTGCCTTCACTCATAAAAAATGTATTCAGTTTTATGCAGTGAGAAGGCAACAACTCCATGGAAAGCAAGGAGTATTGGGGGAAGAAAAATGAGTAAAACAGTAATTTTCATCAAAAGGTAAGTTGTTTAAAAAACAACTGAAATTAAAGGACTAGCTGGCTAACAGTCTATTAAGTGAAAATAATGAATGATTCACAAAAAATGAAAATAACCTCTGTTATTTTAAAAACACCAACTGCTTTAAAGTCTTGTAGGAAACAAAGCTTACCTGAACCTCTTCAAAAACAGAGGCCTGTTCCTGGTTATTTAGTGTGGTTAGATGCTTTTGTAGTTCCAGTTTGGTCTTAGAAGGGTGCAAACCTACCAAGAGGAACAAAAATGAACAAATTACAGGGTCAAATTTTTCAGAATTAATCAATCACATAAATATGTTCACAATTTATCCCAAAGCTTGTCAATTATTTGAGCTGGCCCATTCCATGATTACATAAGAGGGCATTAGAAAGAACTCTAGGTTAATTTAAAGCTACTACTAAACTCATGTCTTTAAAATGAGGGACATGAACTCTGCAATGAGGAGATTTACTGAGCACAGACCAGGATTATACTCTTAGCTGAAGATTCCATTATCACACAAGATAAAATAAACTCACAATCTACTGCATTTTAGCAGACTGTTTTGTTGGTGTTTTGTGCAGTGCTGCTTGGATATTGTTTATGGTATAAATATAATTGTCTTTCATTTTCTCCAATTTCTATGCTGTGGGCCCTTCTGAAAATGAGTAAATTTATTGCTTGTTAGTGAAAGTCTTACTTTGCCTTTTGAAGAAAACATTTATTGACAGTCTAAAGCAGACTACACTTTCATTCAGATTATTTTTTCTGTTCTCATTCTGGATTAAATTCCTTTCCTCTATTTTCTGTGGAAAAACAGCAAACGATAAACAGTAGTGTGCACTTCAGTTTCTGATAATGGAATATCTCCTTCTGAAGCAGATGATGCAATTAACAAGATAGCATGACTGAAGGCATTAAGGAACATGTGCCATTAAGAAACTTCCCAAAAATCACAGCTAGTCAAAAAAGAATGAAAGTAGTTTTTGAAGTTCTCCAGTTTCATCAAATTAACACTAGGTAGGTTTTAGTCCAACACGCCACTGCCACGTGATCTGACAAGCTGCTGTTGCCCTTTATTCACTGCAAACATTGCTTAAATGAACAAAATCTAACAGTGAAATTTGCTGAAACTCAAAGAGGTTTTTTATGACTTGAATGTCTGTTCCTGGGCAACAACTACAATTCTAATTTCTGCATTTTCATGAAGGAGCAGAGATCAATACAAACACACATATTAAAAGCATACTGCTCAGTTCCTGCTTGGTGATAGCATAATGCCAGTTTCTAAGCAGACTCAATAGGACAGCAGGCCATAGTTATTGTGGCACCTATCCTTCAGAGGTTCCTTATCTACAGTCTTCTGCATTTATAGAGCTGAAAGAGCCAAACAAGCTACAACTCACTAATGATTACACTTGCAAACAGTTTTCAACTAAAACACAATAAAGGAGCTTAACTCTTGTTAGAAAATTCTTATTACTTTACAGAAAACCTAACACTACAGTTCTCTAAATAAACGTACTGGCTCTCAACTTTCCACCCCAAGTCCCAAGCTCTTTTACTTAGGATTTTACATATTGTCCCCCACAAATGAAACTGCCAGAAAAAACTATTCAACCAGAAAATTCTTTAAACCTCACCTTCTATCTTTTCACAGAGTTTATGCAAACTTTGCATAGGACACCCTTCACAGAGCTGGGGCTGTGCCTTGGAAGTCTGTTGCACAGCAGCCACGGTGAAAGCCTGTTTCAATGTCATCATGATTTCATCAACCTGAAAAGAACAGCATGCAAAAGAAGAGATTTTCACTCTTCCACTGTTTTCCTTATCACAAATACAACAGTCTTTTATAATGATACTGCCCATTGCTTGGGAATGTGCTTATGATTAAGAAGACAAACTGTTGCTATGTTGGTTCTGTGCACAAACACACAAGCACAATAAAACTCATCATGAACTCGTGTCTCTTCCAGGCCACCCAATCTTATTACTGTGGTCTAATGAAAGATCATACCCTCTATCTCCAACCCCTTTCTTGTCTATGATCAAAAAGCTTACTGCAGTTGTGATGCACTGGTCTTACTTAGAGCACTGGACTGTAATCGTAATTTTCAGAACAGTTGCTCTAAGAGAAACTCTCCCCCAAAAAGAGGCATAAGGTCTAACTTAGTTTGTAAAATGAAGATTTAGTGGATTTTAAAGAGGATTTTAACTTTTGCCCTCAAAACAAATGAAAAGGTGTCTTGCAGACTGCTGTATTAGTAACATTTTTGAAATGCATTTCTGAGTGGAATAGGATTGGAGGACATTCAGCAAAATACAGAGCATAGAGCAATAGAAGAGTTTTAGGGCCTAACATTCTATTTGGCTATTATTTTCTTTCACTTACCAGTGCTTCATCTGTACACTGAAACACATAGCAAACAAAGTGGAAGCCTCCATTTTCTGAAGACTCTCTGCAGATGAACCCAAAGTGATCCACATGTCTAATTCCCTAGCAAAGAAACAACAGCAGTGAAACTTTCTATGTTTTGTACCTGCATTTCTTTCAGGAAGAAAAGAACAAAATAGCATTACATATAGGTCACTTATCTCTGTTACAGCTACATTAAAGATATATGGCCATTAAAATTCTGTCCTGTTATAGAACCTAATACTTCATTAATCTTTTGAATTTCAATTAAGTCAGACATTGTTTTGGTTTTTGTTTTGTTTTTAATGGATGAAATACAAAAGACCCATATAGCAGACCCAAAGATTAATAAATTCTGATCAAAATGTATTTTACTCTGAAATTTTCAGAATATGTGCCCATATGTTTAGTGATGAAAGCTATTATCATCAAATTAAAAATCAAAGTAATTTATTGACAACAAAACCTACAAAACAAACAAATAAAAAAGCTCAGGCAGAAGGACAGAGAAGCAAACTCTGTGGCACAAGGAACAGGGATTAGTGAATAAGGAGTCTCCGACACATGCCTGCCTACAGCGCATCACATATACTACCTCTGCATAGCAGAGAACTGTCCTCATTTAAACACATGCAGCTTATATTCTTTAAAAAAAACATATTTTTGAAGTATTTTTCAGATAATTCTTACATATAATTTTTCTTCTTTCATTCTCACTTCTTGAAAAATATGGCTCAGAGATCCCATGATTTGCACAATCATGAATCATGCTCACTGCAAGAGTGTGCTCCTGACCAGTGTGTTCCTTCTAGCTAATATTATTCATCCACTGCACACAGAAGTGAGTCTTTATCTCAGAAATCACAATGCAAAGCATGAAAAAGGAATGATGGTCTTATAAAATTACTGATTAATTAGCAGCTTTTCAATACCAATCACAGAAACTGCTGCTGAGAGAATCCATGCGGAGTGCAAGGAGAGAGGATTACATGAGCATTCACAAGTAGAGAATATTTAAAAAATAAAAAAAGAGAAAAAGAATACATTACAATCTTACCTGAGAACAAAAGGATATTTCTTTAAAGCTTTTCTCAATTGCAACTTTTTTTGTGTCAGGACTGATAAGGTAAACTTCAGACTGGCCAATCTAAAAAAAACAAAATAAATTGCAAGATGCTGAAAAGTAACATTACGCTTCCTTTTGTCCCACTATAAAAATGTTTCCTGAATATAGATCTCAATTTTTTTTATACCTGTGTATTTACATCAATTAGCATATTAATACCAGAAAGAATACTGAAACATCACTGATTTGGCACTGAGAGCTCTGCACATTACGGCACTGAGGTTTAACGAGACAAGAGACTGAAAATAATGTTTAAACAGATGAGAGCAATGTTGTATCACAAGTAACCTACTTTGCACTGAAAGAAACACACTCACACTCCCTTTTCTTATTTTCTGCAGTCTTGGAATGTACCACAGTCACAGAAGCTACTTAATGAGACTGCTTTAAAATTTAAATCCAAGCATGTGCTTCTTCCTGTAGTCAACCTAGTAATTTTTTTGAGTTTTATTTATTTATTTATGGCACACATAACTTTTAATTTAAAGCATTTAACTATACAAATGAATTTACTAGAGTATATTTTCTAATGTCATTTAATCTGTAGGCCATTTGTACAGGCAAAAGATTATGTTAAGTATTGATGGGAAAGAGGCATTTTTAAGGTGAAACTATTGTTTTCATTTTTCTCAGCTTCTGGCAACATCTTTGTAAGATAGTAACAGAAAAATTTAAATTCCTCATATTTTCTAGCATGTTAGAGAATGCTAAAAATAAGTCTCATATCAGATTTTAGGAAGGCAGGTGGAATTTGGATTCACTCATGAGCATGATTTGGAGAAACCTGCTTCAATCAGTACCAAATCCCAAAAGATGCACATAAAAACATCAGCAGCACCAATGTAAATGCACTTTCTTAAGGAAGTGGGAAGGGATGAATCTCGTGTGTGAATAGATCAAGTCAGATGTGCCACCTGTGTATGTCTACAAATGGTCCTGTGCATTCACCTTCCACCTCTTCCTTCACTTCAATCAGTCACAATGGTTTTCCCCAGATGCCTGCTGGTTTCCTTGTATTGTTCCTGGGGCTGATCTTGCCTCTGTTCAAGCAGCAGCTACTCCTTCAACACCTACTCCTGATTGCTGCTGTCTTCCCCTCCCTGCAGCAAGAGGCTCCTTCCTATTGCTCAGTCCCACATAATTCTTCTACATTTCACCCTTGGGCAGTAGTTATCATTTGAAGTCAAGTGAACAAGGGGAAAAAAACCAAACCAATGAACCTCTTCCTCCTCACCCTCAATATGCAGCCAGGAGAAAAACCTAAAAATGCCCCCTGCTCCTTCCCCAGATCCTAAGAAACTGTCTAGGAAAGCAGTTCTTCAGGAAGAATATATGAAAATCAGGACTATTTGAATCAAGTGAGGAGAGCTGCCAGATAATTGATCTGAGTATTTTTCACACCTCATGCATCAACCAACCTTTGCTTCAGTCCTGGGCAAAATCTAAGCAACTAACTGAGAATATACCAACCAATTTTTTTCCTCTGGATACTAAGCGACTTGTAAGCATTCCATATGTAGCCACACACAAACTGATGAGACCAAAGCACTCTGCCTGCATTCCCCAACTCAGAACCTGCTGAACACGGGGGACAGGTAACCAACAAACTCAGCTCTGCCATCAGCTGCTGCCTGTGGATACTGAAGGCACAAACTAGAGTTACTTCACTTCCTTACATTCAGCTGAATTTGGACTGGTTGAATAGGAAAAGAATACAGCTCTGCATACTAAACAATATTTTCTCTGGCAAAAAGCAACCCAAGACACA
Organism: Taeniopygia guttata; assembly: GCF_048771995.1. Classification (NCBI taxonomy): domain Eukaryota; kingdom Metazoa; phylum Chordata; class Aves; order Passeriformes; family Estrildidae; genus Taeniopygia; species Taeniopygia guttata. The sequence continues at coordinate 22,222,979 of NC_133028.1, read as the reverse complement.
AAGCCAGATCAGCAATACCTCACAATTCGGAAATGTGGCTGCCAGCAGGTGACTGACATTATATTCAGAGTGAAGCTACAGATGCCCTTGAGAACTGTTGCATCTATTTAATATAAATTAAAAATGCACACACTGGAGTAAGAGGATCTGGACCTACCCAGCCCAACTATAATCTCTCTATTTCTAAAATATGTGCCATGAATCAATAATGGAGTCAGGATTTATTTAAAACTGGCATTATTATTACAAAATGTACCTATATTTTCTATATGAAATACATGCTCAGGTGAAGGAGGTGAACATGGCTTTCTTTTTACTAGGGAAGAAACATCCTTCCACCTTCTTGCACTCACTGTTTGATGTCAGCCTGCCACAACCAAACAGAAGCTTTAATTCAGGTATAGCTGACTACAACATTTTCTGCATGCTACTTTTTACAGATATAACAAAGTCGCAATCCTCCTTAAGGATTCTCTTTCCCTGCTTTAAAAAACCTGATATAATTGCACACATGCCACTCCATTACTGGCCTTAAGAATGCCCAGCTCCAGCAGCAGCTGATGGATCCAAGATGACCTTAGGAGAGTCAGCCTTTGCAGTATCAGCTCCAGGTTTTTATCATGCTCAGAAGACACAAACTAAGTAAAATATGTTGCATAGCTTATGTATCACGAGGATTGTAAGAGGAGCAAATACCACATTCCTTACTTGCTTCTCAGTTCTTAGAAAATAGTTTTGCTGCTCACCTGGGCATTGCTAGCCACACCAAAGCAGGGCAGGAGTGGAGGCATGAGTGGAGTAGCATAGGAAGCTATTACACTACTACTCCATCATTACACAAACATGTTGGCAGCAGGAGCACTTCATCAATTACACTGCTTATCATGGGACAAAGTCTACTAGCTCTCAGTCATGGTTTGCTCCTTCTGCTCTAGTTACAGATAAGTCCTTCCCCATGAAATTTATTTCTGCTGTTACTAACTAGTGTAAGTGTACATACCATTCTGCAACTGCACAATTACCTACTAACTTGCAGTAACTTTCTAAAAGCTTTCTTTAGAAGCCCAAGGATTCAGGCAGTGCTGTTTTAAACTATTTAACATAAACTTATTTAGAATATGCGAACCAATTTGCACTAACAAGTAATGCTCTCCAGAGAAACAGGCACGTTTAAGTTAAGCTCTGGTAACTGCAATTAAGTTATCAAAAAAGTAACTGCCATCTGTCAGAACATCTGCTTTGGTGTCTGCCACTCCAAACTCCAAGATGTGAAAACACCACCAGAAGCTGCAAATCTTGCTTTACCGTAAACAACATAGTCCGGTTTTCTGCAATGTCAGTTGGCTGCACAACACTGTGTCCATAGATGAGTTGACTTTTTAGGTTCAGTGAAATTGCATCTTCTTCAAAAGACCTGACGAAGCTGTTACTCCTAAGGCTTCCCTCTTGGAAATCCTTCTTAAAAGCAAACGAACGAAGTCCAGGTTGAGAAAAAGATTTCCTAATTGGCCTTTTTTCCTCCTGTTCATTGACCAAGGGCTGGAATACAGACCGCAATTTGTTGCTGAGAGAGAAACCTCCAAAGTTATTGGCAGTTTCATGTTGTTGGGATGATGAGTTGAAATCAGAACTTTTTGTACAACTTGCACGATTAAATTTCTCAATGCATTCATCTATGAGTGCTGGAGGTGCATTTTTATGTGCTACTGTTACCCGTCCACAGAAGAGCACCTCAAACTTTTTGGCAAAAGGATCTTCAACATCTGAGAGATTATTCTGAAACTCTTCTTGTCGGGCAATTTTTCCAGCTTGTCGAATAGAGCTTATAATCTCAGGCACCTACAAGAGGGGGGAAAAAATACACATTAGCATCTGGTACTTTATGACAAACCAATTGCAAAATTAAGATGCTCCCTGTTGTGATTTTCCTGGAAGGATACTTTGATTTAGTTTCAAAAATAAAAGACCAGTTGAAGTTATCTTGCATTTATTCAAGAGACACATTATAGCAGTTAAACACAGAGAAGAGAATATTCTCATTTGTCTCCTTGACAGGAGTTCACCACCATCAACACTTTGTCAAAAGAACTTTGTCCCTTGCCATGCTCTTCATCTTCAGTAAAACTTTTGCCACTGAAGCAACCTTTATAACATGACAAATTCCAACTCAAAATGAAAGACAGAATTACTTCAAAAAGCATATAAGAAGACATGGACTAATTAATTGGTAAAGTTATTTAATCTGTTATTTTTCACTCCCTTCTCTTACTCAAACACTTGTGTCATGTATGTTAATGAGTCTCTTGCAAATTTGCTTTCCCCTTCGTAAGAGCATATTACATTGTTATGGCAGTTTGGTGGGATTTAAAAAAAAATGTAAATGGCTGTACTCTAAAATAACTATATTCATTATTTTAGATGTTCATTTTTATTCTACTATCCTAGATGACACTCTTAAATCATATTACCTCACATACAGTATAACTTGCAGGGCATCTGTATGAGAAAGCAGTCTGCTACAGATGACAGATGTTGTAATTAGAACGCAAACTGCCATGTGACACATTCTGAGTGACAGTAAACGGTCTCAGTTGCTGATATGGTTAGATGGTAGTGATATGCATATGCTCTCTGCTAAGCTGCTGTGAGGCCAATGCATGGTTACATCACACTGCTTTGACTGACCTAGGAGATTAAGGTTCTTCTGTAGTCTGTGCTGCTCCTGCAGTAATGAAAAATGTGATGCCACCATCTATGATTACAACTGTTAATTCTGCCAGTTTCATTTACCAAAATTACTTTGAGAAAAATCCATGCAAAGTGTGTTAGTTTCCTGACCAAACAAATGTCCCCTGTCAAGCAAGCATCAACTGGAACTCACTTTACTTACAAGTATTTGGTTGCAGATAGTACAGAAAAAAGTCTGGGATCAGCAGACTAAAATAGCAGCCCAGAAGAACCACCTCCACTATGAGAAAAGGCATCCCTAAACTTAGAGAATAATTTGGAGACCTGGCCTCTGTTTTTTTCAGACATTTTTATGGCTATCTATTGCTTAATTGTAATGCAGTAATGTGCATGAATTAACTGAGGAAACAGCAAAAGACTTCGAGGGAAAAAAAATTTGAACTGTGAAAATTGAATTAATGTTGTGGGTGCTCATAAAGACCTCCATAGGATTCCTTTTCTAGACAAGGAAACAAAGACAAAGATATGGATAGATAGGCAGGTAGATAGACAGATCAATATTCACAAACATATTGCTAGTGGATTTAAAACAGTAAGTAACATATTACAAAACAGGAACTCCGGAAGCATTACTTCACCCTTCAACACAAGGCATAAGTCATTCAGCAAAGACAATAGGGAAGAATGGGCAAGAAAAGCAGGGTCAGGAATTTTTAAGTCCATTCTCTGATATGTCACAAACCAGTCAGAAAGCCTTGGGCTCAGCAGGTTTGTGCTGAGCTTCTTAATCATTTGCAAGAACAACATCAGGGGTATAACAAATATTTAGTACCTCAAACAATATGCATTTGCTCAACAGTGACCTTAAGGTCTTCCTCAGTTTTATTTACTCAACACTCCTTCAAAGAAACAATTCTGAGTGGCATAACATATCAGAATTATAGTAAAACATAAAACTTCATTCTGCGCACATTTGAAGGTGCAACTGCTTTAGCAATTTTTAATAAACATATTTTACTCTTTGGAAGTGTCTGAACTCACCAGCCATAGGCAATTTTACTGCTGAGCTGCAATGACCAGCAATCCCACCTCCACTTTTGCTGAGGCTGCAGAGGCAGCAGCAAAGGACAGAGGCATTTTCTGAACTGTGCCTACTTTGGTAAAGCCAGGAACATCAGCTCTCAAAAGAGGACCACTATATCAACCACACTAAAACTCCCCCAGCTACACACACGTCAGTGACTATAAGGAGTTTCCAGCAGTGCAGGTGCTGCAAGGGTTACAGCTGAGCTAAAGCCCTGACAAGGCATTAGGGATCCAGCAGATATATGCAGTTACTGAATTTGACTTCTTCAAAGTTTTTTGCTAACAAACACCTTGGACATTGACAAAATAGCTATTCAACAGTGGCTATACTTTATATACAGACAGTGCTTAGGGAAAGACACTACATCACAAGGAAAGACTTTGCAGTAGTTAATAAACTTTGTGTCTGAGGAGACCAAGCAGGCATGTTGATGAAAAACCAAGGGGAGTATTTATTTATTTATTTTCACACATGCTAGGGCTTGAATCATGTCATTGATAAGTAACAGCTGGCTTCCGTGCTATACTAACTGAAAAACACAGACTCTTCTGTTCTCACTTACAGACCTAAAAACATTTTCAGCCTGCTAGTAAAATTTTTATTACTTATGATTAGGCAATTGATGTAGCAGCAGCAAAAGCAGCAGATCATCACCTCACTTTCCTGTGATGCTTATGTATGTTAAACATTTATGTATTTTCATTAGTAAAGACAAGATCCATGATGAATGAAAAAAAAAATTCAAAATACTTATTTCCCTGGAACTGCTCTTTGCCTGATCAAGATTTGTGCTCTTTTTATCTACCTGTACCACTCCAGACTTTTTATGCAAGTATGGAAAATGAACAATCCACTTGCCATCTGTATCCTCTGACACTGGCTCTCCAAGTAAACACACCTGGATGCTTAGTAAATAAACACAAAGTAAACAGTTGTTAAAAATACATATAATTATTTCAGGTTATTAGGACAAAGATGTAGGCTCTATCTTGGCAAGTGTTTATTAACCACAGCTGGAACATTTCCAGATTAAGCAGCATGCCACTGGGTGAACAGTAACCACATCTCTTACAAACCTCCAAAAATTAATTAGGATGTAAACAGAATCAGGTTTTATGACTCTTCAATTTGTATTAAAAACCAGCAAGGATGAAGTTGCTCCCGAATTAAGTTAATGTTGCTTGGAGTCTTTTGTAGGCTCTTTCTGAACATAAGAAGAATATCATTTTTGTTTAATTACAAAAGGGGCACAAGCTGGCATAGGCTGTCCAGAGAGATTACAGAGCCTCCAACCTTGTGGATATGCAAACTCTGACTGGACACGGGCTGAGCAGCCTGCTCTAGGTGACCCTGCTCTGAGCAGGGGGCTGAACTAGATGACCTCCTGAGGGGCCACTCTCTGTCACCTTGGTGAGATAGATAACAGCTGCTTTTATACATACCTATTGGTCATTGTGCCTACTAATCTGAGCTTGCTAAAACAGTGGGAGAAGACTATTGCACACAGTTAGGATTTCTTCTTGCCATGAAAGTCCTCTTTTCTAGCATACTTCTATTTTAAGTGTTTTCTGACTTGTTTTTTTTTAATATAAATATATAATCAGTGGATAAAGATTATTTCTGTAATCAGAAAAGCCACTGCTGCTGACCTAAAATTATTTCCCTAAACCCACAAAACTATGCATCAGTGTAAGCAACAATGAACGCTTACCAAACACAAAGCATTACCTTCTTACCACTTCAGTCCAAACAAGCCTGCTGAAAAGAAGACACAAATGCAATGTAGTAGGGAAAAGGTTGTGTGTTTAGAGTGTCTGAACTAGATACAAAAAAAGATCATGTATCTACAACCATTAAAAGTAACACTGGACTTGTGGTTTTTTTTAAAGCGGACCACATTATTTCTGCTATTATGAGAATGTTTACTTAGCAGAGACAAAGCAGGGAACTGAAATGCTGAGTATTCTTGTGACTTGGCTTGTGGGTATTCAAGCAAAATACAAACCAACACCTAGGACTTCCTAGTGCATGTTACTCAGTTAACAAGACAAATAGCTACAGCTTCTACACCATGCACCAAAAATAATGACAAAAGGCAGTAATTTTAAAGTATGCATGGGTTTGCTGCATCTGAAGAACAAAGAACAGCTCTTCCCCCTCATATAAATTGCAGTTGCATTTTTACCCCTTGAAACTAGCAAGTTTACATACAAGCATGTAAGAGGTCAAGGTCTTTATCCTGTCGGCAGATGTAAGAAAATGTTAGAAACTATTTTAATGAAAAGAGTAACAGCTGAATGCAACAGCTGACTTTTGGTAACTAAGACCAGCCTGAAAAAAAAATATTTGTTTCTTTTATACATAGTAGCTAAAAAAGCAAAATGTGCCACAGAAAAAGAACTGCTAACGCATCAGCTAGGAGGACTAGGTGAAAAAAGAAAAAAAAAAGGGATTATTTATTATTCTAGATGCTATGCAGTGTTTATACCTGCAGTACAAATCTACTTGTTTATACCTACCAGTCTCTGCATAAGGCTCAAGCACCAGCTTAACGATTTCAAGGACATAGGGGGTTTTGTTTAACCTGAGCCAGACCTGTGCTGACAGGAACTGGTCTTATGCAACAGACTCCAGAAATTGCTGGAGACTGAAAAACATTATGGTCAGATTCTTAGGCTGAACTGCAGAAGGTCTCACACCACCCCAGCTAGAACAAAGCCTTGAAAATCTTTCACTAAACTCTTGAAACAAGTAGATGTTTTGATTGAATTTTGCTAGCTTACTCAAGGAAGAGAGGACATCTGAATTATTTTAAAGTGCTTTTACTTGCTTTTTTTCCTGATCAATAGAGCAGGCTCAATAAAATATGTCAAGAAGTCTAATACTGTTTGCTGTTAGTATCTTTCCTTCTTGATTTTAGTAGAGAATATTGCTACAGAAAAGATAGGGTACACAGCTATTTATGGGAGAAGCTATATCATGGGAAAAGCTATTTAGTTGTATCAGGACAATGACAGCAATATTTTTGTCACCTGTAAGTTATTTACAATCACGGAATATTTGTAAAAGTAGCAGAATGAAGAAATTAAAATAATTTTTTTAAACATATACAACAGAGATAAAAGTTAATACAGCATGTATTTTACTTGCATTTTCTAGAAGACTACATTAAAGTGTTTATTTCAGTAGCTTCATATGTAATAAAAAGCAGCTGGTCTGTTTTCAGCACACTGGTGGCAAAATAGCTCTCCAGAAATCGATGCAAATCAGCATTTCCTGTCCTTACCACTCTTTAAACCGCACTAGTGGTCAACTGACTTCTCACTGCTCTCTACTCATAGAATTTAAAGATTGGCATTTTAAAACCAAAAGCATTTTAATTAATATAGTTTACAGATACTCTTCTTTTAAACTGAGATACTGCAGAATTTCTCCTTCCAAAATCACAGAATTACTTAATTTGGAAGTGACCTCTGATGGTGCAGTCTCCCACATAAAGCAAGGCAAATGTCCAAGTTAGATACAACTTCAAAGACTGATGAGCTGCTGGGGGCCACATACAGCTAAGTTCCACCCAGGAATACCAAGACAAAATTTTCTTACTCTCTGACATTACCAGAAATTCGAGGTAGAAAAGAGTTACAAACTTTGCAGTTGATTTCTATTTCAGTGAAAGGCTTTTTATATTCAGGTCTTATCTCAAGTGTCTTCACAGGGCTTTTTCTTCTTCTGTTATCTTGTTTAGAGGCTGGTCTAGAGTCTTCTACACCTCCCTGACTTTTTCCAGTCATTAACTTCAATTCTTGTTTTGAAATCTTTTTACCCATTGACTCTTAATAAACAGATTTTATTTAATTTTTGTCCTCCCACAAAACCACTTTCAAACCCAGATTTAATTCAGGGTCCAACAAAGTTCAGAGCTCTTCCAGTCCCTGGCTGATGACTGTCCTTGCAAGCTCCTGTCAGTTTTTCTGTGCACAGCAAATGCACCAGGGGTAGAACTTAAGAGACATTCTTACCAACAGCTCCCTAAGTACTTCCGATTGGCAGGTGCACAGAGAGACCAGTCACCTTCACTCCATTACTTCACTTCTCAACACATATGAACCAAAATATTGCTGCTATATCCTCACTGCTCATAAAACAGCTATAAACTGTGTCACTCTTAGCAGCTTCACCAGCCACACACGGTGGTCCAGCACATTTCTCTCTATAGCACATAAGATGCACTGGGTGTCTCACTTACCCAGGGAACTCATAAATGTCCTTCGAAAAGGAGAACAAGTCAGAGCACAGCCAGAGGGCTGGGAGGGGTAGCCAGGGAAACAGGCAGCAGGACTAACACAGTGCGGGTGTGCTGTTTAGGAAGGGCTGTGAAACCTACAAAGGCAAGACAAAGGTGTTGTTTCAGCCTTAATATGGGAGAGTTCAACAGCTGAATATCACCATGGGCCTATGAAAGGAAGAACAGTCATACATGTTTACTTGTGGGAATGGTTTCCTTAGCAAGGTCTGAATGGGCATTATACAGAGAAAGGGATAAGTGAGGGTGATAAGGTTAAGACTCAAATTTTGCAGGGATACATTTAAAAAGCTGATGAATCTGCACTAAAATTCAAAGGATATTCTGTGTGGAGCAGAAGAGAGCTCTCTGTTTAAATCTAGTTCTTTTTGACTTGGATGAGTGGATGAATGCCATTAGCATCATCTGAGATGACTGACACAGTAAGCACAGTAAGCTGAAGAGCAGAGCTCCATGTAACCAACACATACTCTTTACAGTTCAGACATTATCAGGAAGAGCTGTAAAGGGGACTAGACTTTCCACACACATCAAGTGCTAGCTCCAGAAGATTGTTAAAGTATTGCAGATTGATGTTATGAGTACTGTATGCCACTTTCACAGTATTGCATTCCTTTTAATATTACAGGCAAATCTCAGCTCAAGAACATTCCTCATGATTCCTCAGCCAGACAGAAAAGAGTACACTTTTTGCAAAATCACGTGAGTTTGAGAGCACTCCATGTAATTTAAAGAGTCACAAAAAGATTTTCTTTCCTTTTGAAAAAAAAAAAACGACCCCAAATCAGTATTTGCAGAATCTGTTCATAGAGTATTGTAAACAAGCTCAGAAACAGAACTTAACTGTACTTGGTACTCTAATGAAGTTGGGCTCTTCTGTTTTGTGATGGTGCTTTCTCCCCAAGAGAGATGCATCATTTTGCTGATTCACTCAAAGGGTTTCTTACACATGCGTTTAAGACATACCTTATTGGAAGTCAAAATACAAAAATGCTGGCTACTCTCCATAAATAAACTGGCATGTCCTAGATTGCTTCTTACTTTCAGGCCCTTCCCCATGAAAATGCATGACCCAAAAGCAAACTGTAGTTGGCAAAGTCTCCATGTGTGTTTAGAATACCTCCAGATGCAACAGGACCTGACTGGTTCTGAAGGGACTACCTCTACAAATTGTGCTTTTGGGAAGAATACAGGTATACTCTGCTATATACCTGGTGGGCTTATTGCATGGTGTTCACGAATTCATACTTGCCCAGTCTTTTCTGTCCTTACAATAAAACCCATTTCTTTTCATCTTGCACAGCTTAAGCAGCTCTTCCATTCAGTACTATAAACTGAAATGGAACAACTGTGGAATAAATTAAAATATATTTCAAAGAAACCATTAACATCTTCAGATGTATTTTTTCCATCTTTCCATCAAAGGTTTCTTTTCACACAATTTCACAAATGAAAACAGCATTTCTAGTCTAGTTGCTGGTCATACCTACAGGGTTCCTGGTTCACATTTCACAAGGTGAGTACTGAACAATGAGGCAATACCTGTTGTAAAGCAATACCTAGAAATATCTCTGCTCATTCATCACCAAGAGAGGTTAAATCCTTTTTTTTGCGGGGGGAGAGGTGCAAGATGGAACTGCAAACAGCTCCCTTCACAGGGTTGAGACAGGTTTGGGACTTTGCTGAAGGCTATGGGGTGGGAAATGGAAGCCTATTCTTAAATAGCTATAAATGGAAAAAGACAGCAATGACATTTTAAAGCTTTCAGGACGAGTTACTTTTCTATTTAATTTTTTTCTTTGTCTTTTTTTGAGGCAGGGTGGAGAATTTGTCTTTTGTAACTGAAAGGTAATATCAGTACTTGTGGGAGTCCAGGGCTTCCCTCTGGCTGCCCTGGCAGGTCTGGGACCCTGGCAGGGGGTCAGGAACCCCCCTGTACAGAGCCCCGAGAGACACTGTCTGTGATCTCTGTCCATGGAAAAGAGTTTTCAATCTTACAGGATGAATTACAAGCTCCGAGTGTTTGATATGAGTAATAATTAAGTGTGGCAGGGGTGCAAAAGTAAAATTTTAGGTTTCTAGATTAGGGGTTAAGAGGGGACAAGATGGAGGAAATTGGGTGTGTCTTGTCCTTTTCCTCCTTCTTCATGCCCTCCATGTTTCACTGTAGTGTTGGCATTTTTCTGTTGGTTTGGGCTGGAGACACACTGTTCAGCATAGATGATAGATATTGGCACATTATTGTAAATATAGCACACGTAGTTTCTGGTATATAATGTTTGTAACATCCCGCTGAGGGGCAGAGCCCCACACGCTGCCCTGCAGGACAGACCTGCGGCAGGGCAGCAGAACATGTTATAGATAAGCAAGAATAAACAACCTTGAAACCAGCACAGATGAATTATGGCTTCTTCTTTGGCATCGGGGCAGATTCTACAATCTCAGAATCATCAATACCCACAGATTCTGACAAGTACTTAAAACAGGAAAATAGGTAGTAACTTCTTTTTTTTTTTAAATTATTTATCAGATTAAATTTCATTTGTACAATAGGATACAGGCTCTCTCCTGGTCTCCTTTGCTCTTGGACTTCTGGCAGATATCAAAATTGATACAACTGGCAAAATAGGGGTTAGCAAAACAGACAGAAGTGAATATAATTTCTTTAAAAATTAAAAAAAAAGCTTGAACTTCTTCTGTCCTTTTTATCAATATCCAAATCCAAACAAGAAAGGAGAAAAACTCCATGTGTATCCTTACTACAACTAAGGTTATTTCTGATATAACCTTTTTGACAGCTGACCCAACTGTGTGTCAAAATCTCCCTCCCCTCAAAATTTATTTTGATGTTTTCACAAAGGAAGGTAGTAGGGGGAAGTCCACCTATGAATGCTTTTGGTTGATATGATGTGTAAGTTGTATCTGCAGCAGAGTAAAACACCATCGCTTACTCTGACAACAGAGTTGACAGACTTCCAGAGGAAACAGACAGCCACACAGCCCTTCTTCCTAGGGCTGCTGGTGGGAGGCACAGGGACAGATGATGTTTTTAACTGGAAGACTCTTACTTGAACATTAAACTTACAAAGGCCCCAGGGGAACTGGAGTGAAGATGATGATCAGCTTTTTCCAGCATTCTGCCTGATTGGTACAAAAGTGTGATTTGCTTGTGGATGAGCACATTTGCTACTCTGTCATATAGTAACAGATTTCAGCTGCCTCAGGTCAACTCCCGGGAGAACAGGATGGGAAAGTAATGACTAAACATCCCATGAAAACTACTCTGACTTTCACTCAAAAGAGCAGTTAGTTCACCAGTTTTCATCCTTCTCTGCCAACACAGATAAAAAAAAAAAAAAGAAGAAGAAAAAAATACTGATGGGAATTATAACAAGCTACAATAAATAATTTTTATATGATTCCACATTTCATAAACAAAACCACATCAACTACATGAACTGTTTGCATACAAAAAATATGCTTTAGTCTAAAAGGTCAGCCTTCAATGACTGTATGTCAAGCAGAAATGTTGCTTTCACAGAATGATAAACTCTGTAGGTTATATTCCAGTGGGACATACCTAAATTTGAAATGCCAAAACATATTACTGGTTCTGGGTAAGTAACAACAGTTTTAAAGATAGGTCCCTTGTACATAAGTGACTAGAACGCCAAAGCACTTCAACAAATTTTCTTTTCCATGACTTGTATTTGAGGAGATTAGAAGCTATAAAAAGCTCCACAGAAACAAAACCAGCATGAAACATTTAGTGCCAACCATCCAAATTTCCATGACAACGGCTTCAGTGAGCTCACCTCATTGGTACTACAGCAGCAGACCAATAGTTCAGTAAATATGCAGAGGCAACTGTTAAGATCTGGTAAAAGTAAGATATTTAGCTACATAGCTCCTTGAAATAAATGTATAAATCCCCTAAAATGGCTCACTGAAAAAGAAAGGAGCTGTTTACTTTAGCTCAGCTTTGCCATTTTCAGTAGCAGGGAAGTGTGCCTGTGGAACTATGCATAAGCAGCCTGTTTTCCCCAAACCTGCAATTTCACAGAATATCTTTACCTGAAAATCCTGTTTGGTAGCTGCATATCAAAGGTTTTCCCTGGAAAAAACCCATGCTTTTGATTACAGTGATAGTGCTGCAAAGGTATAAAGGGAAACATTCACACGTCCAAAGCTAACAACTTTCTGAGTTGGAAAGAAGATTCCGGATACTCCAGATTATGTTTGGTTTGGTTTTAAAGTGAGACCATCAACATGTGTGCTTACATACACAGTGCCCTGAGAATGGAAGGCAACTAACATTTATATACTCTCTTGACAGTTCTTCAGTTAGTAACAGACAGAAGTCTAGGGCACAGAAATTCCAGATAACCTCTTCAGGCCAGATATTTGCACTAAGCACTAGACAAAAGGTCAACATTCCAATAAAACAAAAATTCCCTGATGGGCCCCTACTTCCTCCATCAGGGCCATCCACTGTGCCACAGTGTGTCCACACAGCCAAAGACATGTGTGTGCTGTTTGTCCAGCTTCCCTAATTGGACTCTCAAGTACAATCTGGTGTGATTACTTCACTTTTTTATCTTGAACTAGGAATGTGTTTGAGAGTGGATTTTCCCATTCCACTTCTTGTGTGAAAGACTACATTATGGGGATATCTGAAAACATCAGAACTGTCACCCATTTAAACAGAACTAAACCTTCATTGTGTGATACATTTCACTGCAAACAGATATTTGGTTCACAGCACCAAATTAGAGCCAATTCAAAATAAAAATCACTTCCCAGAGTGAGGTATAGAACCTATTCTCAGCACCAGCAGCCCCTCCTCGAACAGCATGTTGCTGTATGGCACTTACCAACATAGATGCAACCTACAGGGGATTTCATCCAGGCTAAGAACTGCAGCTTTCATGCACCTGGCCAGCTGATCCAGGAATACTGGCCTGGCCTTTTGGGAACTTGAAAGCACAAGGGAAGAGAGGCAGCAGAAACCCTGCTGTTATGCTCTAGTCCACTGAAACAGGGTAAAGGTGCCTGAACCTTCCTCTTGCTTCTCAGCAAGAAAACCATGCTTTGCAGAAAGATTTTACTTTAAAAAATGGATACTAAGCAAGTTTGCAGATGATGGAAAACTGGGACTGTGACTCTCTCAAAGGCAGGGAGGCCCTGAAGAGCAACCTTGATAAACTAGCAGACTGGGCAATCACCAAATATAGAATTTCAACAAGGGCTGGTGCCAGATTCTGCACCTGGAATGGGGCAAACCTGGATGTACAGACAAACTGGGGAATGATATGCTGGAAAGCAGTGCCATGGAAAGGGACCTGGGGGTCCTGGCTGATGGCAAGCTGAACATGAGCCAGCAGTGCCCTGGCAGCCAGGAGAGACAACCCTGTCCTGCAGCAGGCACAGCATCACCAGCTGGGCAAGGGAGGGGATTGTCCTGCTGTGCTCTGCACTGAGGCGGCCTCACCTCCAGTGCTGGGGGCAGTTTTGGGTGTCACAGAATAATAAGGATATAAAGATGTTAGAATGTGTCCAAAGGAGAGCAATGAGGATGGTGAAGGGCCTTGAGGGGAAGCTGTATGAGGAGTGGCTGAGGGCACTCTGCTGATTCAGCCTCAAGAAGAGGAGACTGAGGTGAGACCTCATCACAGTCTACAACTTCCTCACGAGGGGAAGAGGAGGGGCAGACACCGATCTCTTCTCTGTGGTGACCAGTGACAGGAAGGAATGGCCTGAAGTTGTGTCAGGGAGGTTTAGGTTGGATATTAAAAAATGGTTCTTTGCCCAGAGGGTGTTTGGGCACTGGAACAGGCTCTATAGGGAAGTGGTCACAGCACCAAGCCTGACAGAATTCAAGAAATATTTTGATGATGCATGTGGTGTGATTCTTGTGGGTGTCTTGTGCAGGGCCAGGAAGCTGGGCTTCATCCTACTGGGTCACTTCCAACTCAGCTTATTCTGTGATTCTGTGAAAACACTCCTATTAAAATTCTGTATATATGCATTAATGCATCTCATGATTTGTTATTGTAACTTGATTAAAAAACAATAATAACTGAAAACAATTCAAATGCAATTCAGTGAGTTAACTAGGTGAGAAAACCAATACACAGTAGCTAAAGCCATTCCCCTGCCTCAGCTTCTGCTCTTTGAGTTCTGGCTGCTTTTTCCAGCGCTGCTGCTTCACCTCCCCATACAAATTAGTAAGCATCTCTTGACATATTTTGTGTATCGTAACTGATATGTAAAATGGTACCAAAACAGAGGCTGAGAATGCTTTTCCTCTGAGTCATTGCCATCCATAAGCATTTCAGCTTGAACAGTAGAGCTGTAGAGCTGTAAGGCTTCTAATTAAAAAAAATAATAAATTCTACTGTAAAAGCTTCTAATTAAAAAAAAAAAAAAAAAAAAAAAGCCAAGCTTGAATTCTATTAATTGAGTAATAATTGAATAATTCCATTGAGGATTTACTTGTTAAGTCATTAGTCAACCTCTGTACACCATACACAACCTCAGCTCCTTCAAATTTAAAATAAAATGGCTCAGAAGACTTCTTAAAAGTATTTAAAGATTTTATTAGGTGTCCCAGTAAAAAGATTCCAACAACCCCTTAAAGCAGAGGCTTCTCAGAAATGCTGCAGCTTCTACATGCAGGATAATGGGAAGCTACAAACTGTAAAGAGGCTCTTTACCTGACTTTTTCCTAAGGATAGCTCTATTTATGGGACCCAGAGTGGAACTGGTGCTTTGGTGTTCTCATTAATACCTCTACACATAAAGACTGCTTAATTACAGTAGCCTTTCAAAAAAGGGCTATGATGTGAAACAGTATTTTAAATCATCAAATGTAAGGCAAATAAAGCTAAACTGTAGTGCTGTTTACATATGTTTATATATATATATATGTATATATGGAAAAAAATCCAAACTAACCCTTAGTTGTATTATCTATCTTTGATACGACCTGGGGTTTTCCCTGATCCTGCAGGATTTACTAGTAGTTTTGCTACTGGCTGGCTCAGAACATGTTAACCACATGAAGACAGATAGCACCAACTTTCAGAGTAGCTGTCAGCAAAGAAAAGTAAACGGTGTTTGACTAGAGGCTAAAAGTTCTGTTTTGAATTGCAGAGGAAAGAACCTGTACAAAACAACAAGCTCAGCTACCTTGTCAGGCTTGGCTTGTTAAATCCGAAGGTCAACATGAACCTGAAAGAAGACACTCATGAGAAATTAATTCAGAAATGCATAAATGATTCAAGAGAAAAACCTTGCTAAACTGCAATCTACATGGCCAGGAACTTCTCTGTGGAAAGCTTTGCTACTTACTAAGCACCCCTAATGCAGCTGACAAATGCAGAGGACGCTGCCACAGAAAAGCCATGGGAGCGACTATATTCCAGCCCTCTCCCAGCAAATGGGGAACACCTAAGCAGAGCCGGTGCAATTCGAGCCTAGCTTGCAGAGAAAGAAATGGAAGGATGAAGAATAAAAGCAAATAGTTCCAAAGGAACTTAAGTGCTGAGTAACTGAGGGGTTTCACCACAGGACTGACTTCATTTCAAATGCTGAGCGCATATCCCTCAGTCATCTCCCGGCCCCGCAGGGGAAGGCGGGGAGTGACCGGCATACAGAAAACTGCATTTGAACTGCTCGGGATTTTGTGATAATCGGCATTTATCTGAAAGCTGTCAATTGGCAACAACATTGTACCCCAACATAAACTGACTTGGAGAATCACACCGAGCAGAAACGTAGTGTTCTCTGACAAGGGCATTGTGCAAGCTTGGGCACCAAAACACAGCTCTGGCAGAAATCTGCACTTTCTCTCTGCCACACTGCTGGCATCCAGCCTGGGAGACAAGCGAGGGTCTGTCCTTTCAGCCCTACCCACAGCATCAATGGCTTCAAGGAGATTCTTCCACAGGCAAAACTGTGGCTCTTGAGTCTTCCCTCCTGAGCAATTCCCAATTCCTCCCTGGCACTAGTTCTCTATTTTAAATACTTGATTCTTGATACACTATGCAAGTATTCAAATTACTTCACAATTAGGGTTATCAGGGATAAATGTACTAGCAAAAACAAGAACTGCACTCCATGGAATACCACCACCACTTACTCACCTACCCAAATAATTTATCAAAAGTAAGATGAGCTTGAAAGTAAGACAGGTTTAACAAACGTGTAAGTTTTTTTGCTCTAGACATTTTTAAAATGCCTGATTATGAGGGCTCCTGAAGAGACCAAAACTCGATTTGTTTGGCTAAAATGTAAGTCATTCACTGAGGGATTAAAGACTTCCAAAGGTGCTCAAATTTGCTGGAAGCTGTGGGGAATAAAAGAAAGAGGCATGTCAGTTAAAGTGGAGCAAAACATCCTCATAAATGAGTGAGACATACCCTAGAACAGACCACCGAAAAAGCCAAAATCATCCTTTCAGAACACTCTTAAAAAAAGAAAAAAGAAAAAAAATAAAGGCAGGATGGGATTTCTTGGTCATCGTGATTTTCAATCTCTCATTCTTCTTCATTCCTTTGCAGAAGGCAAATTAACTTCATTTGTAGCTTCTGACCTTTACTAAGAAGTGTATTGTTACTCCCATGCATGCTTCTCCAGAGGTCTACTAGGCACTCTATTCTATAGAAAATAGCAGGAATGATAGCAAAACAGCACCAAGATCAATTCTAACACAGCATAAAAAGCTATATTAGGATTACAAGAAATATAAGTGGCATGTCCAATATTATTATGATTACATCTTCAGTAATGTTTCATGGCACAAGCCAAGTAACCACATCTTACTGCACTGAATAGGACATAAACTTCCTTTGTTGATGGCTTGAGAGCTTCCCAAACTGCGGAAAGCTTATAGGCCCTTCTGACTCAGAAATCCTTGAAAAAAACCAAAGCAAACTAAAACTTACTTCATGTTTTGCTGTTGGGAATTTCAGAGCATCTACTGTGAATACACTCTAAAATCTGATTTTCATAGGAGAAGAAATCCAAACAATTGGCTTTCTCAACTCGAGGTCCAAGTTAGCCAACCCAGCCTGGGACAGCCACCCTGTAAACCCACCCTTTTCTTCCAGTGCTGGTGGCACATAAGTGGAGGTTCTGCAAGTTTCAGCAACACACTCTATCACTTGCAGCTCCCCTCAGGAGGGAGTATCTCTTTCCTACCTGCTGTCCAGCAGGTAGGAGGCAGCTGCTCAAGGTGGATTGATCCCTACCAGCAAAATAATTATAGAGGAAACCTTGAATTAAATTGTGTAACCTTGTTTTGCATTTTATCTTATTTTCTTTACTGGTTCCTTGTTGGTTTATAATCTTTCAGACAAAATAAGTTGAACGCAGCTCTTAAAGTATATACAGCAACTTTTTTTGCAACTAGAAAGATAAACTGTATAAATTTCATAGCTAGCTGAGAATCTGAGGACACATTTATTCAAAAGTCTCTATTTATACAATTATCTTGCATTAAGAACTGTTTCTATTTCTTTAGCAATCAGTTCTCTAATTCTGGTTGCTGTAAAGCTGCTTCTGAATAGAAACTTCCATTATAAAATTAGGCAATTTGTAAAGAACTAATACAAATATCTTTTTTAAACTAAGCCTGTATTAAATATTATAGGAACAGAAATAAAACTATTTTTAACACTTATCACTGTATTATTATCTCCCAGTAATGAATTAATAATGTGTCAGTACCACTAAAACTCTGCATGCGTCTTTGAGACTGAAAGTTTGACATTTTTGAAGCCCACAATGATTACTTTTAGTAACAGTTACTTTAGTGATCTAAACTGAAGATCTTTGGAAAATCTCTGTGCATCTACAAAAGCACAAAATTGTATTTTCTACTCAGAACAGTGTAAATATAGTTTACACTTTGAAGAGACTGTGCTTTCAGGTGCTTAGTCAAAGGTTTCCCTTAAATCAGTTGTATAACTTTGTATCAAACCATGCAGGAAAAACAGGTATAACTTTTCTTTTTTATTTAAATTATTTAAGAAGACTAGAACAAGTCAGTACTTTAGAATTCATTATCCATAGAGTCATCACACAGGGGTTCAGCCAGCATCCATATGGCCAATGGGGGCAACATCAATCCACATACAACTCAAGTGGGGCTTTATCCTCCAGCCCAGAATGGGCCCCATGGCTGAGCCTGGCAGCACTGCAAAACTCGGCCCCGAGGAGCCTGTGTGTAGGTTTAGAGACAAGCTGGGTGAAACTGCAGGTAAAAAGTGTAAACAAGATATATTAAAAGGCAATGTTTACACAAACACCAGGGAAATCAATTTTATGGCACGTGGGAGTAAATTGCTTCACATGTAAGTATCTGCAGGCCTGGTGAGACTAAATACCTTACTTAAGTGGGGGGTCACTCATTTTTAAGTACTAGATGCAAGGGGACAGCTTTCCTTCGAGAGGGGGCAGCTTCCTCCCCCGACAGTCCTTCCCTGTTCTGGAATGGGCCACCATGTTATAAATACTGGAAAAGTTTGCATTTGTGTTGAAAGCCCACAGCAATAGATCCTACATCTTTACTGGTCAGATTTTGGCAGGCAGGAAAGCTTTCTCTATTAGCAAGCCTCATTTTATATTTCTAAGTACACTGCCTTGCTTTCCCTCCCAAATTAGTGCTGACAATTAATGGCCATCAAAAGAATAAAACTAAGTAGTTGTGAGGAACCAGCATAGAAATAATTAGTTTTGAAAGCCCAGAAAGCACTCCTAAAAGCAGTCAGAAGTGCGTTTGTGCAAGAGCTTCACGTGCTCCACCCCAGAGGAAAAAAGGCAAGTGGAAAGCGAGAAGGATACATTTCCATTGTTCAGTGTGTGTCTAAAAGTCAGCAATCTCTTTTCAAAACAGAATAGAGCAAATCCTTCTGAGAATCTGAACAAAGGCAACAGTCACATATCAAGCAATTCCCTCTTAGTATCTTCCGAGGGTAGGTATTTCACCTGTTAAAATATTCAGGAACAGGGATGCAGAAGTAATTAAACAACTGACTATTTACAACTGACAACAGAGAAGGAAAATCAGGTTTTATGTTGTCTGCCTAGCAGCCTATGCTATCTCTTGAATTTCAAGATATACGGATTTTTTCCCAGCTAATTTATTCGAGGAACCTACAATTCCTGACTGTCGTACAGCTGTTTCACATACTTGTCCTCTTCTACATGTTGAACTGTACCTTTGCAGTTCATTTAAATTCATAATGATGGTTACTTTAGAATTTTTTTAAATATCAGCTCTAAACTATATTCTAGAGACCTTTAACTATCTTCACTGCTTCACATCCATAAGTAACGTCAGTTACAGTGGAAAATCCTACTGAAGCCCTAGACACACAGATGAAGAAGGCAGCACGACACATGCGTTGTCATAGTAAAACATGTAAGCATCCCACTAAAATCCAACTTATTGTTCTTCGTAAATTCAGAGCATGACAAAAAGCATGGAAAAAAAGACTACAAAACAAACAGTGGGAGCGCTGTTACACATTCCTCAGAGTACAAAAGTAGCGTTAGACTTCAAAAGGCACTAAGATCAGGCCTTCTGAGCAGTTTTAATAACAGCTCTCCCCTTTTGCAGATCCTCAGCAACGTAGAACAAGGCAGCCAGACCTGCAGCCCCTAAACCATATCTGACAGCAGGCTGACTTTACTGGTCACTTTGACTGCTCCTCCTTTTTCCTTGGTTGAACAATACGGCAGGGCTCTGCTCCCTTCCCAGGAGTGTGTGACTTGCCTTGAAATTACACGCGAACATCTGCAAGCCCTAAGGCTGGACTTTACTTCCCGAGCGCAGAGGGCGGCGGGCGCCGCACCGCCTACCTTGGCCACCCAGCTGAACAATGGTGACATCCTAGGGGCTCCGGCGCGGCGATCCCCGGCTCTGGCCGCTCCTCTCCGCCGCTCCCTGTGTCCGGGAGGCCGGGCCCGCGCGGATCCCCAGGCGCCCCCGCCGCCGAGCGCCGGCCGGCGGCACCGCGAGCTCTGCGCGCCGGGGACGCTGCCCGGGGCCGCGCCGGCTGCGGCCGCGGGGCGGGAAGCGCAGGGAAAGGAAGGGCCGCGGCCGCGTCCCGCCCCCGCCGCGCTCCGCCTCCGGCGGGGCTCCCCGCGCCCGCGCTGCGGCCCCCGATCCCGGCGGGCGGGCAGGGAGCGGGCTCGGGGGCACGGAGCGGGGCTCGGGAAAGGAGCGGGCTCGGGAAAGGAGCGGGCTCGGGCAGGGAGCGGGCTCGGGAAAGGAGCGGGCTCGGGCAGGGAGCGGGCTCGGGAAAGGAGCGGGCTCGGGCACGGAGCGGGCTCGGGCAGGGAGCGGGCTCGGGAAAGGAGCGGGCTCGGGCAGGGAGCGGGCTCGGGAAAGGAGCGGGCTCGGGAAAGGAGCGGGCTCGGGCACGGAGCGGGCTCGGGCAGGGAGCGGGCTCGGGAAAGGAGCGGGCTCGGGCAGGGAGCGGGCTCGGGAAAGGAGCGGGCTCGGGAAAGGAGCGGGGCTCGGGCAGGGAGCGGGGCTCGGGCGGGGAGCGGGCTCGGGAAGGGAGCGGGCTCGGGCGGGGAGCGGGCTCGGGAAGGGAGCGGGCTCGGGAGGGGAGCGGGCTTGGGAAAGGAGCGGGCTCGGGCAGGGAGCGGGCTCGCCCTCCGGCCGCGCGCCCGGCAACGCAGGCAACCGCCGGCCGCCGCCTCGCGCTGCCCGGCCACGTACTGCAGCGCCGACCGCGGGATTCCCAACTACAACTTTCTGGGAACATCCCGGCATCGAAGCCATTCCTAACATTAAAGGATCGAGCGAAAAATCATCTGTTTGAAACCACTGTGAAATGTTACACTTCCAGTCTGTCTTGCCATTCGGGTTAATTAATGGCATTTGACATCACACGCTAGCAGCTCAACTTCCAGAAATCACACTGTCGTGGAAAGCCAGACAGTAGTGTACATGTTTCCGGCAGGTCTAGGGATGTTACTTACTACTCGGCCAGCAATGCTTATTCCTGTTGTTGCTCCGGCTCAGCTGGCTGGGAACACCCTCCTCCCCTACTCGGTGTCTGTAGGACTGCCTGAGACAACTAATTTGGAGGAAGGGCACAGAACCAGGAAAAGAAAAAAGGCTTGGAGTTCACAGTAAATAATCCACTAGGCTCAAAACAAAAAGCCTTTTATTTTCCACCACCTCAGAAAAAACATCAAGAACTAGATTTACACAATCATAACAGAAAAGCATAGGGTTCTGCTATGCACTTCTCAATAAAATTCAACTGGTCAAAGTTAGATGATGAAGTGCCAAATTCAGCTCTTCTTTTTGCCCAAAGACACTCTCACTGAGACAGCCACTCCACTGTGAGAGCGCCCTGCATATGCTTGCGCTTGCACACTCATGGCCAATGGAATGATCGCTGCGTTAGAGCTGACACTGCTCCAGTTGTTTGAGTTATTAAATGAAAACAGGAGTGACATCCACACACATGGGCTGGGGAGAAGCAGAGCCAATCTCACAGCTCACTGAGGCAGAAAAGGGGTTATTTTGGTGCCTGCCTCAGACTGCATGACCCTGCAGCCCTGGGTTTGGTTCATGCAAAGCAAACAAGGGTGCGAGCAAGCAGAGAGCTCTATCACCTCCTAACTGGGGCTGGTGGGTGCCCTAGCACTACTACATGTCTGCAATGGGCTGCAGATGGATGAAAGGGCAAAACAGAAGCGATTCTTCTCAGGCTACAGTTTCTGAAATGAAAACCTTAACAAATACATTTCACATCTTCATAGAAGGAGAACAGAATTCCATTTTCCAATAGTTCTACAGATTAGAGATAATTCACAAGGATGGCCAATGGCTCTCTCTGTGATTATGATAGTGGCCATGGACATTTTGATTGTACAGATGTTCTTAGCCATAAGCCAAATAAGTCACTAAATATGACTGATACCACCTCTGGTAGCAGTCTCTAACGGCTTACTGGCGTGATAGAGGGAGAAATTTTCATTGCTGCTACTGTTCATGATGTACAGAGCACATACATGAAAAAATAACATCTGTTCTCAGGACCTTAAACTCAGAACCTGACAAGAACTCTACTTTTATTTCGTAAAGTAACTGAGGGCATGAGCAAAGCAGAACACTCCTCATTATGTGCTGCTCATAGTTGTACAGTATAACCACTATATTTGACAGTAGCATGAAAGTCTCAAGAGTCTCATTTCTCTAATGCTGAGTGTGAACAATATTACTTCTAAATAATTACTTACTCCCCTTTCTCGGAGGAGATCCTGCCAGCTTGTGAATTTTTCCAGCTCCCTCTTCCTGACTGACATCTTTACACTATTTTAAACCTAAAATACACACATCTGCCCCTGAGTCCACATTAAACACTGATGTCAATCAGGATACCTGGCTTCTCACCCTGTCTGCAACTGGCTTAAACAGCTACCTCCAGTGTGTTAACTTTGAAACCTGTGGCATGTAGTTGTTATAGTGACATTTGTATTTCAAATGCACTCAGAAAAGTTCTACATGCTTCTATAGGATTGGGAAGAGGAGTGGTCTTGTGGTGAAGATATTGAATTAGGAGACAGAGTAATAATGAATGAATTCCAGCTTCTGCTGTTA
The DNA here is from genome assembly GCF_048771995.1 of Taeniopygia guttata. Taxonomy (NCBI): domain Eukaryota; kingdom Metazoa; phylum Chordata; class Aves; order Passeriformes; family Estrildidae; genus Taeniopygia; species Taeniopygia guttata. The sequence continues at coordinate 22,200,269 of NC_133028.1, read as the reverse complement.
ACATGACTTTCAGGCATGTTATGTAACTACTCTCTCTGCTTTAGTTCATCTGTTAAAAAAAAAGATGATAGATGCTGGCCTTGAAGGAAGGAGAAGTGGACACACTTTGGCATTTGGGAAACAGCTGGCAGTGAGGCTTAAATATTCAGCTACAAAAACATTCAGTAATGCATGAAATTCTTCAGTGTAAATGGAAAGGTCATTGACTGTGTTGCCTACCTTCCAAAAAAGATGCATTTAGTAATGTAGTGGGAACAACTGCATTAATGTTTCAGGATGTTCAAATTTCTAAAAAGAGAACTTCTGTATTTTAGTATTTTAAGTTGGTTTATGTAGATAACTGTCTCTCCAAAAATACTACATACCCATTTTGGGGAAATGGAAAAATTCAGGGTCACGGAATAACATCTGTATTGCATAAATAGTAAGTAGCACTTGACACCATCTTATCCAAGTGTATGATCTCTTAAAAATCAAAACAAACGCCTCAGTCCTATAAGCTGTTCCATGTTATCATGGAAAGTATTAGCAAGATATTTGTAGCTGTTTTTAAAATAGCAACAATTAAAATACTTCAGACACAACTTAAAGCTTACATCGTCAGAAAGGTGATCTTTCTGTTTTACAGATGTCCTACATAAATTTACACAAATACCCCCATGATTTTTTTGCCAACAAAGTTTTCTTCATTTAAAGAAGCCATTTGGAGACTGTGGGAGATATAAAAAGAGAAGGGAGACAAAAATATTAAGAAGAAAGGAGGGTGCAGTTGACCTTTCAGCTCAAAAGAAGGGTATTCCTGACTAATTTTCCTCTGATTTCAGTTTCTCTAGGTTTAATGGCCATAAATATTTTTGTGAGTCTTCACAGTGTGTCATCACTGAATGATGTCTCACAAGAACTTGCATTAAGGGTATAGCCACAACTGTGGTACCTGAGAACTGGCCTCTCCTGTTACTCTTGTGTTACCACTAGTGGTGATTTTAAAGCAGATTCCACTCCTTTCTGAAGTTTTTTCTTTTGAACGGTACTTAAACATATTTTGGCAGTTATTCTTCTCATGAATTATTCCCTCTGTCCACATTCACTTGCAACTTTCACTTATCTCCTTCCTTCCTGTACACAAGGTCTTGATAAATTCAGGTGAAAAAATATGCCTGCCATTAATTATCACTGTCCAATATTTAGTTTTTGTTTAAAAACACTCACAACTTTTATCCTTTATCACTTATTTCTCACCATTCTTTAGGATTTCCCTGAGTATTGTCTCATGCTTTCCTGAAAGTTCCAGGTGTGATGGTTTCTACTTTATCAGAGAAAAAAGAAAGAAAGAAAATAACTACTGTGACAGTACTGTTTGTGATGTGAATTCAAAATGTAATAATGTTTTGGTTCTTAGATACAGCTGTAATAAATCATACCAAAACAAAGATGTCTAAGGAAACACCAAACTTTTATGGCACCTTCACACAATGCAAGAAATTATTAATCTGAATTCATCAACGGAAAAAAGTAATGAATCCTCTGGATTTCATCCTATCCAAAGACTCAATCAAGCCTAACTCAGTGGCTTCTGAAGAGATACTGTGGTGAAGAAAAGAGTAAGCTTTGTTACTTCTTTTGGCTAAATTATAAGCAAACTTTTTTCTCAATACAAAATGAAATATGAATCATAAAACCAAATTACTTCACCAAACCAGATCTGCACCAGCTCCCCAATGAAAGACAACAGCAAGACCCAACACCTAACCACAGATTAGTAGTGGCTGTCTCTTTCAATTAAAGTGCATAGGAGCCCACTGCCCATACTAAAGATGAAGTACAGCTTTCACCAAAGCACCTGGGATGACTTTCTTGCTGGTTTCTAGACACTCAGTGGAAACAGAAATTACACAGATTTGGATTATCTTCTTTGTACTGTGAGTGAAAATTTCTGGCTATTTGCTCACCAGTAGCAAATATGAAAAATGCTGACATTGGGTGGATGCCCAGAGATAACTTGCAATTCACTCCCTGTGTAGCAGACAGAAAAGAACAGTTCCTCACCACACTGCTGGGCACTGATTCACCAGCAGAGTCCTTTCCAACCTACCCTGTAGGTTTAGCTACAGGAGCTTTTATATTACATATAATTTTTATATTACATATAATTGTCTTTTTCACCACAAAATTTGTAATTGCTAAATTGCTTTGATTCAAGCGATACTAGGATTTCTCACTCAGGATTGAAAAGTCGTGTGGTGATGGGCTATCTGTCCTCTTCCTTACCACTACTATCCCTTCTCACTGCAACAGTGTCAGAGCATAAGAGGGTTACCATGTGCTCAATGGCACCTCAGCAAGAGGACGGAGGGAAAGCAAGATCTGGAAGGGAAAGGTGATTCTACACCTGTAGGAGAGAAGCATAAGCGCACATGGGCCATGTTGCTCACTCAGCAAACAGTGGAATTGAAGTCTTCTTTGGGCAAGTCATATCCTAGAGGCAGGGTTACATCAACTGGAGTGAGGTCATGAGAGTATTAGAGGATAAAACACCTCAAAAGGTTGAAGCAGCTTTCCTGATTGGCTACCATTACCTTCAGATTCTCCTCCATAGGTCTGTTTTGGACCAGAAGGTATTTAGGCATTCTTTTTTTTCATTTGAAAAGTTGCATCTAGAGAAAACTATTTGTGCCTTTTTTATGCCCTATTAGAATGCAGTTGTGGGTGACAGCAGATGCTGGGATGATCAGTCAGTTACCTTGAATGGAATGGATAATTTCTTAGTATTTGCTCCAGAAAGTTCAAAGTGGAATGGTTTTGGTGAAATCCTTAGTCAAACAAGGGACTGGAGAAAATACTACTCACAGCATGTGGAACCCATCATCCTGTAAAGGTAGCCAAGGCTATATATAATCAGCTTAACAGCAACACAATATAGCTTTAGGGTCCACTGGTGCCCATTCATAAACATTCAGGGTCATCTGATGCAAAGAGCACATCTGGACTGAAATCACTGTGCCACTTCATGCACTTCCAAAAACACTGATGAGCAAACTTTGGATTGGCAAGCTTCATGCTGGATTGCATATTTTTTGTCTTCCCACAGACATCAAAATAAAACTTAAAGCTGTTAGGAACTTTGCCGTGGCTTCTGACTAATTCCACTCAAGCATAACCATATATCTGTATTTGACCAAGATGAAATGTACACTGCTGAGTGATCTAATTGTAATCAAATTATCAGATCTATAAATGAGTGAAAAAACACAGCCTGAATCTACAGATAAGTCCAAGCAAGACTTATGAAGATATCTTGTAAGGAGATCACTTTGATCTGAATAGTTGGATGCAGAAAACCCACAAGGAAAAATGAACAAATGATGTGGCAGATGAGCAACAGGGGAAACTCAGAGCAGAGCAGGGAATTGCCACAAAGAGACATCAGAGGTTCCATACATTTATTCTGTTTAGTAATGAGGGTTTTCTGGAAGCTGTGAAATGAGCAGGAAGAGCAGAAAACAGGTAGAGCAAACTAGGAAACTGCAGAACCAAACCATGGAGTTTAAAATTAATGGAGATGCTCTCAGTGTGCAATGACAAAACACATCAAGCCTTTGAGATCATCAGCTAAGACTGTAGCCAAAACAGACAGAAATCTCCTGTTTTTCCTCCTTGTAGGGCAGTAGCTTTTGGTCTTCTCAGTGTTACCAAGCTGAGGGATAACTTAGCTGAGCTCTCCAGAATGCTGAGGTGTTTGGGGAGAGAGCAGCAGATGCCACAAAGATGACATACACCTGCAACACACACCCTAACACAACTGGATAAACTAGAAAATATGAATTATGCTAGACTTATTTTAAAAATCTCCCAGAACTGGGATGCAAAATATGTGAAAATCAAATTGCTATTAAGGTCTCCTGGCACTAGACCTGAAAGGTCCTGAAAGGACTTCACACCCTTTTCCATTAGCTTCCTGCTGCTTCCTTGTGACAAGCACTCACAGATCTCAGGAGAATAAAAAAGAACTCCTAAAGTTTAAAAAACATTTTCCAAATGCAATTAGTTAAAAGTTCTACTTAAAGTGCTTTTTGATCTTGAAGCTTATATGATTAACTCAAATCAGATGGGAAAAAGGACAATTCATTTGAAGATAGGTCTCATTTCCTTTGTAAAGAAGCATTACCTCAGAGTGGAAAAAGTCCCAAACTACTAAGCACTTCCACTTCAAGTAGCAGATAAGTTAGAGAGTAAAAAATGTCTAGAAAGTATTGAGGAAAATCTATGAACAGAACATGACACCTCCCATTTGACTGGTTACAATCAAAATACAATCATAATTTTATCAATTCCCATTTTCAGTGGGACACATATATATTATGAATGTCTATTTCCATTACATGGGACTTCATGTTAGTCCATTTTTACTGTAGCCTACTAGAACACTCTATTAATGAGGAAAATAGAATAAGCAATGATGTATGCATATGCATCATTTTACAGAATTATAACCTAGCTCTTTGTTCACATAATTCATTACAGATACAAAAATAGTCCCCCTGTCCTAGGCATATTATTTTGTAGACCTCTGTTGCAACAGTAGAAGACTAGGGAAGTATACTGAGTTCCATAATACGGAGAGCCATGAAAAGTAACCAGTCTTCTCAGTTCTCCACAATTCACTTAATAACTTAATAAGCTATTTCTAACAGCATTGTTTTCTTATTATTTAATTCAGCCACAATCCCCACAGACAGTACACAGATTCTAATGGGATTATATTGTATTTCACATCCTCTAAAGCAACAGTTAAAATTAAACTTTAAGTGTTAAGTATTTGACCCCCAAACCAAAATATTTCTTCATTTTCCTGGGAACTGCTTAACAATAAGAACTATCAGTTCAGGTTTATCTCTCGGTAGGTATAGGGTCCAGAACTTACCAACAGTCAATGGAGCTATATTGCAGTTCACATATGACGAGCAGCTGAGTGTAAAAGCTATTTATTTGAGAATTGCCCCCACTAAAATCACAGACTATAAATCACATTGTTACTATATCCTTATGCATCTTAAGCATAGATAATAAAAAGAGGAAACAAATACTATATTGTCCTGCTATTTTCTAGAATCAAGCTGAAGAAATTTTAATTAGGTTAGGTTGCCCTCAAACTGTAAACCTCCCTGCTTGGGTTCTCTTGGACAAAACCCTGGTGGAAGAACTGTAGCAGCCAGCTGAGAACTACTGCAGACCCTTGCAGTTGATTAAGAAGTGCACTCAGCTGCCTGCCTTGCTCTACATCACTTCTCATCACCAGCCTTCCATTTGATTACAAGCTGCAGCACAGTCCTTCCCTAGATAGTTCCAGTGTAATGGGAAATTGAGAATACCACTGAAACCTACTAACATAATAATTTGCATGTACAGTAATCTTGTATGGAGCATATAAATCTGCCTTTTTATTACAGTATCTGTGATTTTTATTTTGCTGTGTTGTGCTGTTGTTTATATTCCTTCTCAGCTGTCTTTAAAGTGGAAAACTTTATCAGCAATGTTCCCTTGCACACATTTTTAACTTACTGTTTCTAATCTCTCCCCTTCCTACCCTCTTCTGTAGGCTTATTAACCCATCGAGTGTATCTTTGCCAGTGACATGGACACTTTTGCTTTTGTATTTTGGCTAAATCATAATGTCTTTCAATTACAGTGAAAGCCACAAAATGGCAATAAACCCTCTTTCAAACCAAAATTCAAACACTGTCTTTATCAATCTGGAAAAATCATTTTCCCCATGATTCAGTTGCCTTTCCACTCAGAAATTTACAGTTCCAGGTTTCATTACAAACAGCACTCCACATTTAGTTACTTTAAGACAATTTTGTTTTAACTCCTAAAACTTTTAGGAGTTTAAAAGGCTTTTAAAACACAGCAGCAGGATTTGTCCTTATGGCTCTTTTGTGGTTTTGATAAAGCTACATCGCTTCAAAGGGCTCAGGATATACTGCTGTAAGTCACCGCTGCACATTTCACCCACATGTGCTGACTGCGCTTCCGCCCCTCTGCCAGAACAATGGAGGCCTCTGCGTGCTGAGTCAGCCATCCAAAAACCAGGGATGCACGCAGGCCCAACGCAGCCCCTCACCACAGGCTCTGTTAACCATTTTGTCACCAAGAAGGGGAGAGCGCGCCATCGTTTCATGCAACACTCATCAAATTTGGAAATGTGTACATATTTTCAGGAATAAAGTCTAAAATATTAGTTGACATGCAGCACACTACTGAAACACATAAATAAATACATAATTAATCACAGGTCAGTTTTGCCATTTCCTCCTTTCTGGGTATTCTTAGCACCAATAGGGAACTCTGGTATTCCAGGAGAAACCTGCCCGAAACTGGATAGATGGGTTAGACAGCTGAATTCTTCACAGAAGTGATCTGGTAAGTTCAGATACCACTACAAGTTGCAAGTCTGAGCTCACATATTTGAATAATTTGCAAGTCTTAACTCACGTATTTGAATGTGTTTACAGGTGCAAAGACTCAAATGGATAAGTGCACCTCAGAAGTCATCTGAGCAGGTCTTTTAGAATCATAGAATCAATTTAGGTTGGAAAAGACCTGTAAGATCATCAAGTCCAAACACTAACCCAGCACTGCCATATTCACCACTAAACCATTTCCTCAAGTATCACATGCACGTATTTTTGAATGCTTCCAGGGATGGTGATTTTACCACTTCCCTGAGCAGCCTGATCCAATACCTGAGAACGCAATTACTGAGGATTTTTCTGCCTAATTTCAAATTTAAACATTCCCTGGTGCAACTGAACCACTTCCTCTCATTCTGTCACTTGTCACCTGGGAAAAGTGGCCAATCTCCACCTCACTACAACCTCCTTTCAGATCGTTGGAAGAGTGGCCCAGTCTCCCTTAAGCCTTCTCCAGGCCAAACAATCCCAGCTCCCTCAGCTGCTCCTCATAAGCTTTGTGCTCCAAACCTTTCACCAGCTCCCTTGCCTTTCTCTGGCCCGGCCCCTCAATGTCTTCCCAGTTGTAAGGGACCCAGAACTGGACAAAGGACTCAAGGTGTGGCCTCACCGCTGCCAAGTCCTGGTCCTGCTGGCCGCAAAACTTCTGACACAGGCCAGGACGTCACTGGCCTTTTTGGCCACCTGGGTACACCCTGGCTCACGTTCAGCCAGCTGTGGCCACATTCCAGCCACTCCACCCCCCCAGTCCATAGCACTGCCTGGGGCTGTGACCCAAGTGTAGGATCCAGCACTTTGCCAGGTTGAGCCTCTTGCAACTGGCCTTGGCCTAATTATCCAGCCTGTCCAGATTCCACTGCAGAACCTTCGTGCCCTTCAGCAGATCAACTTTCCAACTCTGTTTGGTGTCATCTGTGAATTTACTGATGGTGCCCTTGATCCCCTTGTCCACATCATTGATAAAGATATTAAACAGGACATTTCATCCAGGGAATATTAAATTCTGAAGTGTCCCATTGCTTTCAATTATAATTTATGAGTAGAATGAAGGCCAGTTTTAATCAATCTTCCCAGCTTTTTCTCTTAGCATGCAAAATGCTGTAATATACAGTCAAAAAACAAGAACTTAATAAGAATCAAGTATTACTTTCACTCACTGTAGATCCACAATGTCGTCCCCATACAAGTGCTTTGATTTTACTCACAACTCCAGTTAAGACAAAAACCCATAAGTCTAATTCAGCTGACGTTTTGAGCTGGCATCAAGACTTCCAGAACAGGCTGACATGCCTGTGGAAACGTGTACTTAATGTCAGGTCACCGAGGGTTATCCGGCTAAGGAAAATCTGTCACATATCTAGGTTTTATATGGCTTGTTCGAAGTACATTGTCCCAGCATGTGCAAAGGGGTTTATCTTGCGACCTTGACCTCGACCTTCTGTTCTGTAATTTTAACAAGAAACGTAATCAGAAATCTGTGTTTTATTTGTTTGAGGTTCCTGGGAACTCTTCTGACTCTTCTAAATCTAGCATGCATATGGATAGTCTATTAAACATAAAAACTGAAAGAAAAGAGAAAAAAAAGACAACTCCATTCTAAAGAAAAACCTGAAACATGTATTCTGCAGTATATGAACTCCCTGCAGAAACCCCACTGAAAAACCTCCTCCCACTAAAGAGGAAGCCTGCATACAGGCAATGCATGCACTCAGAAATGTAAAAGCTATTTGTTTGAGAATTGCCCCCACTTAAAACACAGATCAAGTTGCTACTATATCTTTTTGTCTCTTAAGGATGTATCTGGTTCAGTACACAGTTAATAACATACATGTAAAGAATATCCAGATGTCCTGTAAGTTTCTAGGATATAAACTTTTGTCCTTGAACACATAAAAACTTACTATAGCAAGCTCCTAACATGACCGAGAGCTAACGGTTTCACATCTATCAGATATTCTGCTGAGGGGAGCTGAAACACCCCAGGACAGTGGCTGATGACAAACACCAACCAATGTTAAGCACATCTTATTTTGTGAAGTATAAAAATACACAAGAATAAACTCCAGAAACAGCAGTATTTCTCTTCTACAGACTTTACATAGTGCTACTTCTTGTTACATAGTAAAAGCAAACTCATTCCAATACTTTTAGAGGCATTGCAAAAATACTGGAAAAACATCCCAACGAAAAATGAAAAAACCCAAAAAAAACCACAAAGAGAACCCAAACAGAACTTCAGTAGGACAATTTGGGGAAAAAAAAATTAAAATGGAAATTACAGTACTGAAACTTTCTAACTGAAAATCCACCGGCATCTTTCAACTGATTTCTACAAGCTATAAATTAAGCCCTCAGTATCTCCTCAGCAAGGCAAGCAATTCTCCTGCTGGTGGAAAGCAGAAAACTGTCACAACAATCGCAGTATCTTACATTTGCTCTGGACAGCCACTAAGTGGCACTTAAACACCTCATCTTAAACCCTGATGAAGCTGCGAACTTGTGAAGGGATTGGAGGGACAAAAGGAGTTACACATTCTGGGGAATAATCCCTTTCAAGGACAAGGAAGTTCTCTTCCTGCAGTTAGAAAAGCTGCCTGGCTATACAGTCAGGAATACTGTACAGTGCTCCACAGCAGCAGAGATACTGCAGAGAGCTCCACAGAAGCAACTGCTTTCTCTCCTAAATCCCAGTCCTGATCTGGGAATCAGTGCCTCATTTCAGTGTGTCATTACCCACTGTGTCGCTTTGAAATCTGCACTTAAATCGGGAAAACTGAAGTGCCTCATTGCTGCTGACAGCTGGTCCAACAAAGGCAATCCTAACACGGTAACACAACCTCTAGAAAGGCCTCTGAATTCAGCTTCAGTGAGAGACCTCCGAAGGTACCAACACTATTTGTACTTGAAGATGCACATTAGAACATGCTTTTTGTAGTCTGCAGAGAATTAAAAGTGATGAATGAGCCTTTGCTCTTCTTAAGACTTCAGTAAATTATTGCTTCATAGACATATGGCCTACTTCTACTTGGAATTTTAAATAAGGAAGGAAACCTAATTTTTGTAATAGTGGTGTTGAATCAACCACGTTAATCATCGTCAATATATTCTTGTATTTGAATTTTTTTTGTCTCGTTTTAAAAGTACTTATGTTTAATTAAAAATATTTCTAAATGAATTAAATTATAGGTATTGGAAACCTTTTTTCTAAAACTTTATAAAAGGTTTTCTAAAACTTTTTTCTATGTGAACAACATAACTGTCATTGAAAAAAATCTAAGGCTAAAACCAAGCTGAATAATATATTATGTATTATAGGTGCTAACCAAGCAAGTATCTACAAGCATGTTCAAAGTCATTGGTTTTGGTATGTCTGCTTTGTTCAAACGAACTAGCCTGAAGTTAAAGTGCATACTGATTTTCAGCCTCAAAGACTCAGCCACAAGTTTAGACGCAAATACACCACCAGACATTCACTGCAAGCTCTACTTTACACCTTTGTGCTGAACATAGCCTCCAAAAATCTCAAATGAGGAGTCATAAAGTCTTGGTTTTATTCCCTCTTCCTGTGCAAATTCTTTACATTATAAGTAGAAGCATAGCATATAAGTGTTGGCCTACATATAAGCAACAAAACAACACAATAAACCATGTCATCATTACTAAAAATACAATTTTGAAGCACATTCTGCCTGTGTGAAGGTAGTTTGGTGGAGGTCTTTTAAAGGCTGATACAAGAAGCTTGCACATGAAAAGTGTTCAATCAGTTATGCAGAAGGACCAAACTTAACCCAATGCAAGAGGAATCATCATCAGTGAAGCTGTTTATGTCTAGCAATAGATCTCAATTACTGTCACTCTGGAAAAAGTAGGGGGAGGGTGGGAAAGAAAGGGGACGTCTACATCAACCAAGCAGTTTCATACAAAGGACAAACCAGTATAATCTGGCATTATTCACTCAATCCTTGTATCAGATCCTCGATGATCGACCTCTAGGGCAAACACACATATCCATTTAAGCCTGTATTTGTCCAGTCACACAAATCATTCTTTAGGAAAATATTTCCCACAGCCCTTCCCATAACTTGATGTCCACAGAGAGGGTAAAAAAACCAGAAATACAGAACTACTGTGTCTACACCAGGCAAGGGAAAGCACTGATTTTACAACAATTATTTTCTACCATTATTCACTTTGACATATAACAGGATGGGAGATTGTGCTGCTAAAATAAATACAGCAGTTATATATGCCTCCTTTGCTTTGGTTTTCTGCTCCACTACAGCCAAAGAGCCCCCATCTGATGACCTTGGGGGCACAGCATAAATGTCAGTCCAGGAAAGGCAAAACTTTAAATAAAAAGCCAACTGCATGGAAACAGAAGGAGCTATTTCAGGAAGATGATTTACTCAGTATCATAATTTATGACTTGGCATCTTCATATTTGAATGTGAATGGCTTGCATTTGTCTTTTAGGGCCATTTTAAATTCTGAAAAGAAGAAAATACAACTGCCTGAACATGAATGTCCATGTTTAAGTAGCTCCAAGTGAGCTAAAGCCTAAGCTTCCTAATGAAACTTGCAAAGCACAGAAAATAGGAGGCTTTGGTTTTATTAGTCTTGAGGAAAGATAAAACATAACTGGTATCAATCAGGTATGAGCCAGAACCACTCTTGAGTCTGTCTGTAGAGACTGTACTAACAACATGACAGATGTAGGTTAGTTACAGCCTTTGTTTATTAATGTATTTGACAAAAACTATCTACTCAATTTTGCTAACTAAATCACACTGTCCTAACTATTAATGTATTTGACAAAAACTATCTACTCAATTTTGCTAACTAAATCACACAATATGCTATTGTACTGTGCACCACAAAAACTATCACTGTTTAAGGCAAGACTGTTTTTTTAAAATAAAAACTGTTATTTTCAAAGCAGTTCCCCCCCCCCCCCCTCTAATAAAGCCACTTTCTGGCTTTAAATTGCATACAACTGTCACTGCACAAAGCATCCACAAAATTAATTTAAGAACTTCACAATTGTGCATACTTTGTATTACTTAGGAGTGTAAAGTAATTAAACAAAAAATAAAAACCATCTAGTGAGTCTAGATTAGACTGTCTGACTTGAGTTCAGAGATCAACAAGGCATCATGCAAACTTCGAAACTTCTAGTCTTAAATGAACTTCAGCAAGCCTCAGCAGTGGGTAACTCAGAAAATACATTTCAGTTCCTTCATCATTAAGTATTTCTTTATATAGTAGTGTGCATGCAGTTTATATTCAATATTGCTGTAAACCAAACAGTATTTTCTGAACTCTTAATTCTGTATACACAACTTATATTTCCACACCTTCTATTGCTCCCTCAGAACTTATCTATGGGCACAAGTCTTTCCATTTGGTTTGGGTTTTTTGATTTGCCCAGCAGTGTCTGCTTGCTGCATGTTTGTTTGAAGCTGTAGGACTGATGAGGCTGCAATGCAATGAGAAGACCATTAATTTTGTTTGGGTCTTGCATCCAACACCTTTGCAAAAATCAGACTTTACTACCCACCAGTAAGGTGAGCTGGATAACTTTGTTGCTACATATTTTATTATTGTTACAAGTTGTGAAGCTGAGGACTTTAATATGGTTTGTGTTTTGGTAATATGTGGATAGACAGTTTCTGGATTGAATATCATCCACTCCGTGATGTGTTCTTAGAGCAAGGCTACTTTGGACTCATTGGGCAAGTATGCAGTGATTTCCTCTCACACATTACTAGCAGGACAGATTTCAATGTCAGTGACACTTTCACAGAATATTCTGAGTTGGGTAGGACCCACAAGGATCACCAGGCCCAACTATTCAGTGAATGGCCCATATGGGGATTGAATCCACAACCTCGGTGTTTAAGAGCACCATTCTCCAAACAAGGTTGCTCTATGTACAGAAGGCAAAGAAGCCTGCAAGTGTCTCTGTGCACCTCCATCCTCATAGTCTTACTTTTAAGATCTATGTCAACCTACAAAGATAGAACAACAAGTTTCCTGCTCCATGGCCCAATCCCTTAGAAGTATTCCTGGTATGGCACTCTACTTCCCCCACCTCCTTATGAAAGCCTTGTCCCAAAATATTTTATGCTCACTTTAGCTGCCAAATTTATGTCAACTTGAAATTTGACAAAAAACATCTTGGTGATCTAGCAAGGTGCACCAAATAGGTTTTGGAGCAGAATGAAATTAATTTCTTCTACCTTAGCCCCTAAAGCAGCTCAACACAGAGCTGGACAAACATCAGTGCCAGCACAAGGGAAAACAGCAAGGAAGTATGTCAAGGGATGGATCAGAAGAGAAAAGAATAACAGAATTGCCTCTTTTGACAGAGGACAGCTATAAAATCTCCTCAGTGTACCATCATAGATTACACTTGAACTAAAACCCCACAGCAGTTTAAGACTGAATGAACTGGAAAGAAAAGGTTGGACCGTCTCTTGTTCTACATGGCAATGCCCTGCCTCTCAAAAAGGTGTAAATGAAACTGTTCTGTGGTCATGTAAGAATGCTGATTTAATTGAAACTTTATCACTTTTCCTTTGGAATATTCAAATTGCTCTGAAACATATCTGAGTGATACCACCGTATAAAGAATAGGGGGAAAGGTGGGAATGTGCAAATCAGCAAAGGATTGCAGGACCACAGAAAGCTGACTCTAACTTGGTTAAGATGTTATGAGTGAGCTTCTCTGGAGATATGTACAGAAGCTCTTCTGTGGGTGAAGAGGAGCTTTTAAAGAAAACTCTTTTACAGATATGGAGGATGCTTAGATATTCATGGCTCCAGTTACCTGTGCAGGACATCACAGGCCACAAGTAAGACAAAAAGAGTGGTTAGTAATCAGATGAGAGGCTATCAGAAATCCACTAATTACGTTTTTGCCTCAGTTCTCCTGTTTTGCATTTCTGCTACAATCCCCGACAGGAAAAGTGAAGGAACAACTGTTCCTTGTTCCTTTATAGCCTTGAACAAAAAATAGCCTTGGCATGAACTCTGACCCTAAAATCAAGTGCATGTAACATCAGAAGTAAAACACAGCTACTTTCAGTATCATTTAATTTGAAACAATGAACAATGCCATCTGATGCAGTTTACTATACAATTAATTATTACACTAGATAAGAAACTATTACACAAGATAAGAAATCACAAGAATATATAATTTTCATGTTGCTGCTGCCGTTAAGAGTGGGAATATGCAACTCTTTACAAACCTTGTGATTAATTTCATCTTCCTTGATCAGACAATATCTCTGACTGTAAGTCAGACAGCAGCACTGGTATTGCACAAATTACTTCCTCCATGTGGCAATCACACAAGGTTTAGGGAAATCCCATAATTTTTTAATTTAAAAATAAATTAAAAAAAACCCACCAGCACTTAGCTGAGGCAGCATGTCACAACGTCAGTCAAAGATTTCACAAGAGCCTCATAAAGGCTTGGAATAATGCTGCTAGGGACAGGGTCACTGGCCACTAAAGTTCCCTGACAGAAGAGCTCACATACAAGAATTGTTTGAACAGATCCCAGAATAGAACTGGTGTCATCACACTCATGCTCAAGAAGCCTGTAAAGCTTGATTAATCGTGAGAGTACTGAAAGCACAGCTGGTTGTTTGCATTATACAGGATATTCTGCTAGGATTTACACAGCTAAACTTTGACCTACTTTATAAACTGGACTGTGCATGTGCACATCACAAATATGTATTTGATTTTTCATTTATTCTCCTGCATTTTTTTTACCTTCTGTATTTCACATTTTCTTCAGTTAGTATTTGGGAGACAGGAGAGATGTCCTAAGTCAAAAAGCAGTGCTAGCAGTTTGCCATTACACAGATTCAATCAAAAACCACAAAAGTGCGTAAGGAGGCAGAAAACAGCCAAATTACAGTATCACTTGCACTGACATTAGTCCAGTTACTTAATTTTGTTTCAGTGTTTTATGTTTTTTGCAAAAGAAGAACCATGTTTTAATCTCCCTAGACTCATCAGGCAGTAAAATACAGAGGAAAAAGACCACCTCTATCTTTAAAATTATCTTCCCTGAATAATTTTAAGAAAGGGAAATGGTGGTATTAAAAATTAGATACTTAGTGAGGCTATAACTTAGAGTCTAAAGTAAAAACAAGTTGTGTAAGAATAAACAGTCATGAAGCCAAGCCTCACAACAACTGCTTAGGAGTTCACTGGGCCCCTGCCATTCCTTTTATAGATGAATAATGTGAAGCTCAGCTCTGAGCAGCCTCACAGAGAGCTAAGTGTTGATTATCTGAAACCAGCTTCTTCAGCACATAATCAGATCATAAACAACATGTAACAGAGTGCTGCATTCCAGGTAAGACAGCGTGAGCTACTTAAGTGCATAAGCTATTTTAACTCATGAAAGTAGGTGAAGGTTGTTTAAAAGCAAAATAACTGTTAGAGGAATAGGTGGACAAAAAACCCGAAGACCTCTGACAACAGAAGGCGTCACAGTTGTAACGAAAAAGCTCAACAACAGGCCAGGTGCTATATTTCAAGAAGTGTCTCAGTACAAGGAGATGAGTTCCATCTGTCTTTGCCTTGGGGCAGATTTGGCACAGGTGAAGTCAATCAGCAGGCTCAGGTTTTGAGCAGGTGTCCCAGTCTGCTGCAACCATACAGATGCTGCAACTCTCATGGTAACACTCCTACAGCTGCCTGGGCCAAAAGCTGTCCCTGACTGATGACACTACGGAGAGAAAATTCAGAAGCACCACAGACTTGTGCGTGTCTTGTCTTAATAGCCTTGAACAAGAAATAGCCTTGGCATGAACTCTGACCCTAAAATCAAGTGTATGTAACATCAGAAGTAAAACACAGGTACTTTCAGTATTATTTAATTAAAAAAATACATGAACTATGCCATCTGATGCAGCTGTGATCCTGTTTAAATCACAGGCATTATTTTTCTATTAAGCGAGAAGTTCTACCCAGTGTTTTGCCATCATAGCATTAACTGCTCTGGTAAACACAAGCATTTATTACAGGCTGTTATGACAACTTGTGTCCAGAGTCTTGGGGACAAAAAAACCTAACCCACACAAACAAAAACACCTGTACAAAATTTAACCCTTTAAAAATCTGAACTTCTTACCTTTCTTCATACTCCAATTCTCCATTGGTAATTTCACGGAAGTATTTTTTTTGTAAGACATCAGGCTCAAGTTTCTAGGCTTTCCCTCAAATTCTCTAAACCTCCAGTTCATATCACAGAATAAAAAAGGGGAAACTTTCAAGTATTCTGAGCATCTGCTTCACTAAAAAAAATAAACCAAAAAATGGCAGTGCTGTCTGCCAACTTCTGCTCTGCATACAGGAATTTATGTTACCCTATGATCATAAAGAACAGGTGGATGATGCACTCTACAGACAGCTCAGAGTAGCCTCACATTAGCACACCCTGGTCCTAACGAGGAACTTCAACCACTCAAATATCTGCTGTAGGAAAAACACAGCAGGGCATGGCCAATCCAGCCAGTTTCCAGAGAGCCTCAATAAGAATTTGCCAACCCAAGATACAGACATGATCAGGAAAGCTGAAGTCCACCTGGAATTGAACCTAGCAAAGGCAACAAAAGTCTTTATAGCTATGTAGATGACAGAAGATAGGCTTGGGAAAGTGTGAGCCTGCTGTTGAACAGAGCACAGGACATGGAAAAAGGCTGAGATACTGAATGTTCTCTTTGACTCAGACCTCTGTGAAACCACTAAATTTAGAACTGTTAGTCTTCATTTACAATAAATATAAAAGTATAATAAAGGACAACATAACCTTAACTTGCCTTAAATCTAAACTAGCTCAGGGCATGAGTCAGATAAACTAGTGACCCGTGTTCCACTTGCCAGCCCAAACATCCATCAAGTAAGATTAAACATATCTAAGTAAAGCAAATCATTTGATACACCAAAGAAGGATCAACACAATGACATCTGGAATTACTCTTCCAAGCTGAAAATAAGAACAGAAATTACTCATACTCCATATAATGTTTCGGCTACTTTGCATCTGCTGGTGGGGGATACCCTGTTAAGTATGCCCTTAGCCTCACATTACTTATCTCTTTCATTTCTTGGAGTGAGTGATGTGATAAAGCAGGGCATCATACAGAAGGAAAACTGGAGAGAATGAGCTCAGGAAGGAAACGGCACACCTCACCTGCAGTTCCAAACAATTTAGAACTAGCACGTCTCAAATGTGGGACTAAAATGCCAATAATTTTTAAAGTATATAGTTTTCAACAACAGTGAATGTCAACAGCATCACACTTCTGTAGTACATAAGCACATGTCAGACCAGAGGCCACTGGGGAGACACAGAGTGGTGGATCATGTATGGTTTCATTTCCATTGCATTCCTACAGTAGCCAAGCACTCTCACCAAGGTGCTCAGCAGGGCTGTGCTCTTATGCTGCAACAGATTTAGTGGAGATTTAATTTTTCCCCAGCTTCCCCCACTATTACTCACCTGACCTACAAGTAGCCTTCATAAGCTCCCTGCAGGCAATGTAATTGTATCCAGCTCCACTCCTGAGCACCTACAAAGAATGTGCATTAATGCTTCAGCCCCACCCTCAGGCAGAAATTACTCAATCATGAGGCTACATCAGAACCTCTGAGAATGAGGGTGTAAGGATAAGAAACTCCACTATCTGTAACCAGTGGAAACTTACTGAAGTTATACATGAAGAAAGGAATACTCCAGATCCCATGTCTGACAAATCTACTTGGAAAGAAGACTCTCATCCATAAGAAAACTCTCTCTAGGCAAGTAACCCATCCTTTAAGCACAAAGTAGAGTGAAATGATCTCCATATTCACATGCTTCTTTTCAAGTAATATAATCTCATCCTTCCCTACTTACTGCTATCCAGCAAGGAAAGTGAGCCACACATTGCCATGCGGGTACAATAGAAACAATTACAGCAGATCCTACAGAGGGAAAACAAAGACCACAATGGGACATTACCTTTTCTTTCACTGCTACAGAGGAGCATAACAAAGAACTCCTTTCAAACAATCCCGACATTACTTAGTGTTAATTACCCGTCTACGGATTTCTTCTCTAAAGTGGCTATGCTGGAAATGCAGCAACAACGAACCCAAGAGCTTTGTATTCAGGAAAAACATTGCATGGCATTGCATGCACCTCCATCAACTCTAGAGCTGAGCTAAATATGACCCAGCAACATTAACAAAACTCTCATATTAAACAGTAAAATAATCCCTCACTAATCAGATGTTATGTTCTTGCTCAATTTCTATTTATAAAGGAGTACAACTACAGTTAATGGACTGCAGTCTATCTCCAATGCTGATGCTAAAAGCCTGACCATTCCTGGATTTCTGTACTTTCTACCACCTCCAGTGCTATGCTTGTCTGCATGACTTTCAAGTTTCTTGTCCTCTTCTTAAAGGCTTTGTTTAGTCTTCTACTCAACTGCCTTTGTCTTAACATCCTAATCTTCCTACTGTACTTCTCCCACAGACATACTTCTATCCCCTTTTATTCTACTTAAGGTGAGCATATACACAGAACTTATTTGCAAAGCCACAAAGTACCTTCTACTTCAAATGCTCAGACCTGACTTAATCCAAGAACCCTGTCAAATACAACCCTGCTACAGATTTATACATGCAGGCACAAACAATTTTGGCTCTTGCAGTTTACAATATTATTGTAATTAGTCATTATCACAAAAGTCTGGATGTCCAAGATTGTTGGCTAAAAATTGTTATGAACATGTAAATTCTGTGACTAAACGTATCTGGACTGTTGTGATTCTTTTACAGATGTGAAGCAAATAGGAAAAAAAAAAGTTCTTACAAAAAAGAGTGCCAGCACAGGAATCTGCTGAGTTGCACAGGTTGCAAAAGTCCAGTTTCTAAAATTTATTCCTTCTGAAATTGAACATAAATTGACCTAACAATCCTAAATTCTTCATCCCAACTCACTGGCTTTTAAGAAACAGCTCCTTCAGTTTGTAACAAAGGCATGTGTGCACTCCCTATCCTTTCAAGTTGGGCATCTGCAAAACAGGTAACATCAGATCACTCCCCCTGATACATACATAAACATCAATTAGCTAAAAGGCATTATATGACCATATTCAGGTCAAAGTAACAACACCCTACAAAGCACAAAGAACTTACTTAAAATGTGGAAATTGCACAAAATTTAAGTAAAAGAGGTAGGGCTTCATTTCAGATGGTAAGAACATCTGGCATTTCCATTACCCTTTTGGTGAAACATAGGTACTCAAATGCTGATTAGATGTCTACCTAGACTGCAAAGAAGTCAAGAGAAACAACTCTTGCACACAAGGCAAGTTAAGAGACCAGGTGGAAGGCAGTTTTTGAAAGGATGGATATCTGTGTGAACCTAGAACTAAGTAGTTAAAACAGGCATACAAAAATTGTGGGTGTTGTCTCCAAAAACATGTATACACAGCTGCAAATTTAACTAGAGACTTAGTTTGTTCTTGATCATTTCAAACATGTGCAGGAATTTGATCAAACATGAAGAAAAAGTACTTGAATATTTTGTTGCAAAAGAAAATGCCTAAGAAAATGTACTGGAGGTGATCAGTACAGATGTGTTCTCACCATTATCC